>NC_045429.1:406398293-406705668 GCF_902635505.1 Sarcophilus harrisii | reverse complement strand
CGCTTTTTGATGTTTATTGTTTTTCCCTCTTCACATAACTTATAACCATGTATCCCAGGTTCTGAAATTAATCAATTTGGATCCAATATTGGGGGCTATTCTCAAAATCACATCTCCTTTTGGTCTGCTCTTTCAAATTCAAGTTATATTTCCTTCTTGCTCCTTCAGATGCCCACTCAACACTTCATATTGCTTTGAAAAGAATATTAATAACTGTCATTTATATTAGTGGATCATCCCTTATGTTTAATTTCTATATACTTCACTTATAATGACTATAATTTGAAGTGTCAAATTAATTTTGTTACTCATTTTATTTAATTACAACAACAAATTCTTTATCTGTTTCTAATGTTTGTACTATTTTATCATGAAGCATGATGTTAGGACTGCTATTTTCCAAAATATGGAGAGAACATTAACTTGGACCTGGAGTAGGATGAATAAATTCTGAGTTTGTACTGATTTGAACTGAGTGTGTTCCTAATCTTGGTAATATCTCAAACAAACTGGAGTGTGCTTTCTAGAACCCCCAAATTGGGGTGCTAAAATGTACTATGCTTTCTAGAGCCCCCACGCTGGGGTGCCAAAATATACCATTACAACTAGCTCTCCAGAGGATCTCAAGACCAGACCACGTCCTTGGTCTTAGTGGAGGAGTGAAGAAGCCAGGAGATCCACTAGGCTAGTCAAAGATGGAGTCCCTTTATTTCCAGCCTTATCAGCCTCTAAATACCTTAGTAAAATTATATCACTCAGCACACTGAGCATGTGCCAACTATAGAACCATTATATCACCACATCACCACAGCACATTGAGCAAGTGTTAACTATAAGCACCCTGATATTGATATGTAAATTCCTCTTTACTGTAAGTATCCCTTGCTTCTAGTAGAACACAGGTGGTCATGCCCTCCTTGACTTCTTAGGAAAGATGAGATTCCTTAGGGGAGATGGGGAGCCAATTAATTCCCTCTGGGCTGAAGGGTCTTATACTTTACCCAGAGTTCCCCAACTATCTTGTGCTCTCTACAGTAAGAAAAGGAGACAAATCATATACTTCATTTGGTAGAATTGGAATGTTTAAACCTTCTCCAACCATTCTTAATTCCAATACCTTTCTTCTGCCATTTCATATTTATCCTATATATTGCTTGCTTGTATATATTTGGTTATATATTGTGTTCTTCAATAGACTGTAATCTCCTTAAGGGCAGGGAATGACTTTTTTCTCTTTTTGTATCCCCCAAAGTTAGCACAGTGCTTTAGAATATAATAGAAGTTTAATAGATGCTTATTTTGTCAATTTTAAAATGGATATTTCACAAGTATCTAAAACCAACATATCCAAAAGAATTTATCATTTTTCTCAAGTCCAAATAATGATGAACATAATAATAAAATAAAAGTATCTCTTCTACTCAATTTTTTTGTATTTCTGGTGAGGAAATCATATTTCACATCCTGAGAGTTCTCAATCTTTGTGCCATCATCAGCTACACAATCCCTTTTACTTTTGTTGTTGTCGTTGTTCATTTATTTCAGTTGTAACTGACTCCAAGATCATATTTGAGGTTTTCTTGACAAAGATATTGGGAATAGTTTGCCATTCCCTTCTCTAGCTTCTTTTATAGCTGAGGAAACTGAGGTAAACAGAGTTATTAAACTTGTCCAGGGTCACACACCGTATCTGAGGCCAGATTTGAATGCAGAAAGTTTTCCTAATTATAGGTCCAGTGCTCTCTCCTGTGCCACAGGTACCATTCCACTAAATGAGCAGTGATTTTTTTATCTGTTTGTCTCCAGTAAATCTCTTGTATTTATTCCACTGTCTCTATTCATAGGACATCACCCTAATTCATCTAATCATTTTTCACCTGAAACTATTAATGTCTTCCTCATCATTTTCCTTTTTCTCTAATTGTTCTTTTGGCTTCCACAAGTGATTTCCTAAGGCATAGGTCATAGACCTTATCAATTTTCTGTTCAATAACTTGATTCAATATGTCCAAAATTATACTCAAACTTTTCCACAAACCTTTCCCTCTTCTACATTTCTCTATATTTGCCAAAAATACAATTTTCCCAGTCTCCCAGATTCATAATATCCACATTATTCTGGACTCTTGATTCACATCATAAATCACTTGTAGAATTTTGACTATTTCTACCTGCACTTTTTCCTCATTTGACTCCTTTTCTCCATTCAAACAGTTAAAATCTTTTTATTATTATTATTATAGTTTTTTATTTACAAGATATATGCATGAGTAATTTTTCAGCATTGACAATTTCAAAACCTTTTGTTCCAACTTTTCCCCTCCTTCCCCCCACCTCTTCCCCAGATGGCAGGTTGACCAATACATATTAAATATGTTAAAGTATAAGTTAAATACAATATATGTATACATGTCCATACAGTTATTTTGCTGTACAAAAAGAATCAGACTTTGAAATTGTGTGCAATTAGCCTGTGAAGGAAATCAGAAATGCAGGGGGACAAAAATAGAGGGAGTGGGAATTCTATGTAGTGGTTCATCGTCATCTCCCAGAGTTCTTTTGCGGGGTGTAGCTGGTTTAATTCATTACTGCTCCATTGGAATTGATTTGGTTCATCTCATTGTTGAAGAGGGCCACGTCCATAAGAATTGATCATCATATAGTATTGTTGTTGAGGTATATAATGATTTCCTGGTCCTGCTCATTTCACTCAGCACCAGTTCATGTAAGTCTCTCCAGGCCTTTCTGAAATCATCCTGCTGGCCATTTTTTACAGAAAATTATATCCCATAACCTTCATATAACACAATTTATTCAGCCATTCTCCAAATATGGGATCCACTCAGTTTCCAGTTTCTAGCCACTACAAAAAGGGCTGTCACAAACATTCTTGCACATACAGGTCCCTTTCCCTTCTTTAAGATTTCTTTGGGATATAAACCCAGTAGTAACACTGCTGGATCAAAGGGTATGCACAATTTGATAACTTTTTGAGCATAGTTCCAAATCGTTCTCCAGAATGGTTGGATGTATTCACAATTCTACCAACAATGTATCAATCAAACAATTACAATCTTAATTTAGGCCCTTAATACTTCTTCCCCAGATTGCTGCAAAATTCTTATATGGTCTCCCTGTTTCATTTCTCACCACTAAAGGGTATTCCTACATGATATCGGCAAAGTGCTTTTCCATTAGTTAGATCTGACTACATATCTTCCCTATTTGAGCAACATTAGTAATTTCTTATTATTTTTAGGAGAAACCAAGTCAAGGAGCATTTATTAAGCACCTAATTTTTTGCCAGGGATGGTACTAATTAGGTAAAATATAAATGCCTATGTTTAGCTTTTAAATTCCAATATTATTTTTTAAAGTATCATTTGCATTTGTGTCTTTGTGACTTGGTTTGTAATTTTCTTGACGAAATACTAGAATGATTTGCTATATCCTTCTTCATCTAATTTTTACAGTTGAGGAAATTGAAACAAACAGGGTTAAGTGATTTGTACATATTCACATACCTAGTAAATATCTGAGGTCAGATTTGAACTCAGAAAGATGAGTATTCTTAGCTTCACATCTACCCTCTATTTATTGTGTCACTTAGCCAGCCAACATTATTTGTCACAATATATTTTCCTCCCTCATTCTACATTAGTCCCTTTTCTATAATTTGTGATAGTCCTTCTCTCTGATCTTTATCATATATTTCATCTGATGTCTCTGTTTTTTAGCACAGGTCATTACCTACATAGAATGTACTTCATCCTTACTGCTATGTCACAAAATTCCTTTCCTTTAAGATGTATATATGGTGTACATATACTTAAATATATGTATATGTCCATGCAGAGACAAATGGATTGATATATAGAGCCATATTTCTAAATGTAGAAACATGTAAACATAAAGATATTTATGCTGATAGAAATGTGTGTATACATGTGTATACACACAATATATATGAATATATTTATACATATATATATATATATATATAGGGAGAGAGAGACATACACAGAGAAAGAGAGACACAGAGGGGGGGGTGGAGGAAGCTTATACTGCAATGGAATACATTCCATATAATATTACTAGTAGCATTATTGTACATTTTTTCTGTACTTGATTCTCTAGAACTTAGCGTAGGTCCTGGTACATACTACATGGTTAATATATATACTTGTTGACTGATAAATTGACTAATTAACCCCCTATAACTGCTTGGAGAAAATAGCCCTTTGTTATCCCAAATCCTTTACAATTTTCCCCCAATTTATTTCTCTGGCCTTAACAAAAAATTTCCTCCGTTTTAGTCACTATTCTGGTTGAACAAAACAGTGCTTCTTACTTTCCTTCACAACTGATACTTCATTTTCTATATATATAACATGTTCTCTCTCACTCCTTAAATACTCTTTTTTTTAATAGCCTTTTATTTACAGGTTATATGTACGGGTAACCCTACAGCATTGACAATTGCCAAACCTCTTGTTCCAATTTTTCCCCTCTTACCACCCACCCCCTCCCCCAGATGGCAGGATGACCAGTAGATGTTAAATATATTAAAATATAAGTTAGATACACAATAATTATTCATGACCAAACCGTTATTTTGCTGTACAAATAGAATCAGGCTCTGAAATATTATACAATTAGCTTGTGAAGGAAATCAAAAATGCAGGCGGGCAAAAATATAGGGATTGGGAGTTCAATGTAATGGGTTTTAGTCATCTCCCAGAGTTCTTTTGCTGGGCGTAGCTGGTTCAGTTCATTACTGCTCCATTGGAAATGATTTGGTTGATCTCATTGCTGAGGATGGCCAGGTCCATCAGAACTGGTCATCATCTAGTATTATTGTTGAAGTATATTATGATCTCTTGGCCCTGCTCATTTCACTCAGCATCAGTTCGTGTAACTCTCCAGGCCTTTCTGAAATCATCCTGTTGGTCATTTTTTAGCAAACAATAATATTTCATAATATTCATATACCACAATTTATTCAGCCATTCTCCAACTGATGGGCATCCACTCAGTTTCCAGTTTCTAGCCACTACATAAAGGGCTGCCACAAACATTCGTGCAGATACAGGTCCCTTTCCCTTCTTTATGATCTCTTTGGGATATAATCCCAGTAGTAACACTGCTGTATCAAAGGGAAGCACAGTTTGATAACTTTTTGAGCATAGTTCCAAATTGCTCTCCAGAATGGCTAGATGTATTCACAGTTTCATCAACAATGTATCAGTGTCCCTGTTTTCCCACATCCCCTCCAACATTCTGCATTATCTTTCCCTGTCATTCTAGTTAATCTGACAGGTGTGTAGTGGTATCTCAGAATTGTCTTAATTTGGATTTCTCTAATAATAATGACTTGGAGCATCTTTTCATATGGTTAGAACTAGTTTCAATTTCTTCATCTGAGAATTGTCTGTTCATATTCTTTGACCATTTTTCACTTGGAGAATGGCTTGATTTTTTTATAAATTAGAGTTAATTCTCTATATATTTTGGAAATGAGGCCTTTATCAGAACCTTTGACTGTAAAAATATTTTCTCAGTTTATTGCTTCCCTTCTAATCTTGTCTGCATTAGTTTTGTTTGTACAAAAACTTTTCCGTTTGGTATAGTCGAAATTTTCTATTTTGTGATCAGTAATGATCTCTAGTTCTGCTTTGGTCATAAAGACCTTCCCCTTCCACAGGTCTGAGAGGTAAACTATCCTGTGTTCCTCTAATTTATTAATAATTTCATTCTTTATGCCTAAGTCATGAACCCATTTTGACTTTTTCTTGGTGTACGGTGTTAAGTATGGATCAATGCCTAGTTTCTGCCATATTAGTTTCCAATATTCCCAGTAATTTTTGTCAAACAGTAAGTTCTTATCCCAAAAGCTGGGGTCTTTGGGTTTGTCAAAGACTAGGTTGCTATAGTTGTTGACTGTTTTGTCCCTTGAACCTAACCTATTCCACTGATCAACTAATCTGTTCCTTAGCCAATACCAAATGGTTTTGGTAACTGCTGCTTTATGATATAATTTTAGATCTGGTACAGCTAAGCCACCTTCATCCTTAAATACTCTTCCTTATCATCTCTGCCATTTTACAGTTTGGGCAATTACTACAAAGTGATTTCTACCCATGGTCATTCAATCTCTATTCAAAGGTCTATACTAGTAAAAATTCAATATCTCACAAAGTTCTTACTTTACTTTTGGATACATCTTATTCAAAATTTTATTGAGCCAAAATCTGTGTCATTTCTATCCTCACCTTTTGAAGCCAAACAAAAACAAATCCCTTTTCCATATAAAAGCTTTTTATATATTGGAAGACAATAGAGTACACCTCCAAAGACTATGTATCTAAGATTGACCAGACATTGACCAGTCCATCTGTCCTCCAGTGTGATTTTTCAGAAAGTTCTAATCATCCTTGATATTCTTCTCTGGATAAACTCTAGCTTTTCAATATCTTTCCTAAAGTGAATCTGCTTAAATTTTACATAACACCCCAAATGTACATAAGATTAAAAGTTCTATCATTTTTGTACTTCTGGAAAAAACAATATTCTATCAATGAAGTCAAGGGTCACATTACTCCACAGAGGGATTATATATCCCTGGGGGAGCCATTTCAATTCTCAATGCTTCAAGCAACTCTCTAAAAAAATTTAATTGTATAACATTTGTCACCTCACCTTGATAGGAAAAATGTCTTCAATAAGATTTCCTTATCCTAATGAAATTAAAGTCTAAACACAAAATACAACAAGATCACTGATTTTTATACAAACATGTTTCACTAGCTCTTGTTGAGCTATCTTTCAAAAATGGATCATATTTATATAAAGTTTCCTAGTTATCCTTCCCTCATTCTAGTCTTATTTTCTTTTTATCAAGGACAGAAATTTACATTTATACCTATTAAATGCCATCACATTCAATATACTGTTCTAGTTCATTGTAATTTTGATAGTTTCTCTGGTCATTCAATATATCATGAAATAATTTAAGCTTCATGTTTTTTTAAAGATTTAAAAGTATAATTTCTTTTCTTTCATCTAAGACAATGATTTTTAAAATGGACAAAATAAGATTAAGGGCAGAGCCTTGTAATTCTCCATTTAGAACCACCACACCATGATGGTAACATTTTATTAATCACTTTATTTTAGGGTAATCATGCAAATCATTTAGCAATATTAGCCCACTCTCTTATAACTCTCTATCATTTTGACAAGGATAACATCGGAGACTTTTTCAAATGCCTTGCTAGAATTCAAGTACACTATATCTCTGGCATCTTAGTGATATATCACAGAAACAATTGTGTCAAAAAAAAAAAAAAAAGATAATGAATTTAGTTTGGCCTGAATTAATCAATGCAGGCAGTCTGTTAGGAATCAAAGCTTGGCTTTACAAATGTTCACAATCAATTCATTTTGTTATTGTGTGTTTGGATTATGTCAGGAATTGAAGTTCAGTAATACTACTGAATATTACATTTCTTTTCCCTTGTTAAGGCTGCTATAGTTTCATTCATTGAGAAATGGCTGAATGATAATTGTGTAATTATGTATAGAAGAACTGCACACGTTTAACATATATTGGATTACTTGCCATCTAGGGGAGGAAGTGGGGAAAAGGGAAGGAAAAAAATTGGAATGCAAGGTTTTTCAAGGGTGAATGTTAAAAATAATTTATGCATATGTTTTGAAAATAAAAAAACTTTTTTTCCCAAAAATTTATTTTATTTGAAGAAAGAATAAAAAAAAAAGAAAAATAGAAAAGTAATGAAAGAAAACAAAAGAAAACATCATCATGTGCCCAGTATAACATCATGGGGGATTCAAAATATATAAAAACAAATATTAATTTAAGAAAGTACATATATATATGTTAGTAGAAGAAATTATATTCATGAATATTCATCTTTACTTCCTTATACATTATTTTTGTTCTTTGCTGTGCACCTTTTTTTACTTCATTCTGTTTCTCTCCTTTCACCCCCCTACCACTCCCAAGCAGGCTATAGTTAAGAAAGGATATATTTATATATACATATGTGGATATATATATATATATATGTACACATACACACATATCTCTCTTTCATCACCTTACCACCCCCAAGTGAGCTACAGTTAAGAAAAGATATATTTATGTATACATATGTTGACATATACAAGCATACACACACACACATTCTACATATCCACATCTTTTCTATCCCTGCTGACTTTTTCATTAAATTATGTTTCCTAATTTGGCTATTACTTAACCTCCCCCCCACCTCAGGAATCCCTCCCTTATCTTTTTGTCTTATCTTTTGCTTCCCCTTCCACCCATCCCTACCCCACTTATATCTTTATAGATTTGGGGGGATATATCCTTCATGGTATATATGTAGTGTTGTCTATTGAACCATTCCTGATGTTAGTAGGTTTTCAGAAGTACAAGCTTTCTTCCTTCCTCTAATGCCTTGTCTATTCTTCCTCTGCACCTCATTTAAATAACATGATTACTGTTTTTATTTTTATTCTGCCAATTTTTCTTTTGTTTATGCTATTGTTGCTTAAATCTTAAACATAAAGTGTACATTTCTTATGTTTAAAAAAAAAAAGTTTGTCCATGTTGAGTTCCTTAAAACTGATCTATGATACTGGCTCTTGGTAAATTGTATGTTAAGTTCAAGTTTGGTTGAGAGAAAGTCCTGAAAATCTGCAAGTTCATTGAATGTTCTTTTTTTCCTCATTCAAAATTATAGATAATTTTGCTGAATGTGATATTTTTGGCCCTAGACTTAGTTATTTTGCTTATCTGTAGATATGATTCCAAGACCTGAAATCTTTTAATGTAGCTGGTGATAAATCTTGTATAATTCTAATCATAGTTCCAAAGCATTTGAATTGTTTTCTTCTTGTTTCTTGCAGAATATTCTTTTTGATCTGGGGATTTCAAAATTTGGTAATAATATTCCTATGTATTTTCCACAGAGGATCTCTTTGAGGATGCTTTCCATTTGTACTTTCCCTTCATGTTCTATCACTCCAGGACAATTTTCGAGGATTATTTCCTCCATTATTGTGTCAAGGTTCTCTTTTTGGTCACAACATTCAGAAGTTCCACTTATTCTTATATTTTCTCTTCTTGATCTATTTTCCAGATCTGTTATTTTTCTTATGTTTCATATTGTAATTCCAGAGAAACAGAGGCAAGATAGAGATTAAAGAGTTTTTAATATTTGAGAGGGAGAGATTGTTCTGTGGGCATTTTTTCTTTTGTTTTTCCTCAATGTCTCTCATTTGAATTTGAATTCTTTTTTGAGTTATTCTATAAATTCTCTCTGGGCAGGGAGCTATTTCATGTTACTCTTTGGGGTTGAAGGTTTTATTATTGTTATTATTATTACTTTACTAAAGTGTCCACCTCTGAAGATGAACCCTGATCTTCCCTCTTTCCATAATGTTTTAATGGTGGGATTTTTTCTTTTGCTGGTCCATTTTTTTTTTTTAATAAGAGGTATTAGTGGAAGCACCTAGTTTAGTAAATTAGTAAATTAATGTAATCAAGTAATTTTGGAATGGGGGGTGGGGAATGATGCTTCAAGCTTCTCTTCAACTCTTCACTCTGAACAGTGAACCCCCACTCTTCTGCAAAGACCCACAGCCAGTAGCACCCCTGCCCTGATGCTTCTGCACTTACCAAGTGCTGGTTCTTTTTCACCCAGGGCTGCTTCTATGCAGCACAACTGGGGCTGGCATTCCCAATCAGCTGAGGTTCACGCCGTCTTTACAAACAAAAATATACACTCTTGTTCAAGAGGTGGAAAGTCTCTGTGGTTCCTGTGGAAGGTCCAGTCTCAACCAGTTAGCCCAAGGGATCCCCACTTGATGTTTCTGCATAGCAAGTCCAGAGGTGTTTGCACTTAAGACAGGTTGATCCCAGCACAGGGTCTTTCTTCAGATCTTGTCTTGTTATTTCAGGAGGACCCTCTTCTGCTCAAGTTTTGTTGATTTTTTACCAGTCTATGTTTTCCCTGAAACACACATTTTTTCTATTCTTGTGGAAAATCAGGAAAGCTTAAAATTTACCAACCTACTCTGCCACCTTCCCAGAATCCTCACAAAGAAAAAGCTTTAATAATAATAATAATAAAAGATGTTAGTGTTGGAAAAATTTTACCCATGCATATGCTTTGTAAATTAATTAATTAATCGAAAGATTTAAAAAAATTTAAAAAGTTGTCAGGAATTTTAAAAAGAAAGAAAAATGGTTGAATAAGTTCTGATATATTATTCTGGTGGAATTCTATTGTACTACAAGAAATGATGAGAAGATTTATATGAACTAATATAAATTTAAGTGAACACAATCAGAAAATTATATGCAACAACAGCAATATTGTCAAGATAATCAACTGTGATTTACCTATTCTAATGAATATAATGATTCAATGGATTTCAATTTTTTAAAAATGTTATCTACCTCCAGAGAGAGAACTTATGAACTGTAAGTGAAAACTGAAGCATATATTTGTCGATTTATTTTTCTTACTTTTGGGGGGGCAATATAGGTAATATGTTTTGCATGACTTCATATTGTTAATAAGTATCATATGACTTGCCTTGTTATTGTTCTTTGTCCTTGATTTACCTCAAAGAGAACCATGATATCAGGGAAGGTGATGCCATGACATGCAAATAAGATGGATTTAAATGAGAGAGGGCTTTGCAAGGTCACCTGCTTCACTTTTCTCCACCAGAGCCATCTGGGTCCAGTGGAAAGACATAAATAAAGATGGCCCTGGATGAAATGGAAGACCTTGACCTTTCTGAAACTTTTAAGGTCTTCTACAGGTCTCAGATTGACTGAGGCCACATCCATTCAGTTATTAAGATAGATAGCAATTGAGGCAAAGAATCTCCTTTTGCACCTAGTTCCCCCCAAAAATCTGAATGAATGAATGAATGAATGAATCTGGGAGGGGAAGATCCACTGAATTTCTAGCTAAACCAGAAAAGACAGTTATTTACATTCAATATGAATCAATCAGGCTGAAAGAAAGGAGGACATTTGCAATTTATTATTATTTTTTAAAGAATACATTTCCATTTGTTCAAGTCTAATGTTTTGAAAATATAATTATTTTAATGCACATTGCTTTATGAATCATGTTGGGAGAGAAAAAGCAAAAAGCAAAAAGGAAAAACTATGGGGGAGAAAAAAAACAGAAAAAGAAGTGAAGATAGCATGTATCGATTTATATTCGATCTCCACAGTTCTTTTTCTGAACGCAAGTGGCTTTTCTGTCAAAGTATATTGGACTTTGAATCACTGAACCACCAAAAAGAATCAAGTCTTTCATAGTTGATCATCACAAACTCTTGCTGTTTCTGTATACAATGTATTCCTGGTTCTGTTTGTTTCACTCAGTATCACTGTTTGTAAAACTTTCCAGGCCTTTCTAAAGTCAGCTTGTTTATCATTTTTATAGAAAAATAATATTCCATTATTTTTATGAACAATAATATATTCAGCCATTTCCTAAATAATGGGCATCTACTCATTTTCCAATTCTTTACTACTACAAAAAGAGTTGCTACAAACATTTTCTGCACATGTGGACACTTTTCCCTTGTTTATATTTTTTTGAGGCAATTGGAGTTAAGTGACTTGCCCAGAGTCACATAGCTAGTAAGGTTAAGTGTCTGAGGCCAGATTTGAACTTAGGTCCTCCTGACTTCAGGGCTGATGATCTATGTACTATGCTACCTAGCCCCTTACTTATAATTTTCTTTGGAGACAGACCCAGTAATGGCATTGCTGGGTCAAAGAGTATGCACATTTGGATAGCCCTTTGGGCATAGTTCTGGATTGCTGGATTGCATTGATTGATGATTTCAGAAGTCCACCAATAATCCATTAATGAACCAGTTTTCCCACATCCCCTCCAACATTTATCATTATCTTTTCCTGTCATCTTAGCAGGTCTGAGAAGTGTGAGATGGCACCCCAGAGTTGTTTTAATTTTCATTTCTCTCATCAATAGTGATTTAGAACATTTTTTCATATGACTATAAGTAGCTTGAATTTCATCATCTCAAAATTATCTTGGGAAATGACAGATATTCTTATAAATTTGACCCAGTTCTTTATATATTTTAGAAATGAGATATATCAGAAACACTGGTTGTAAAGATTTCCGCAGCATTGTACTTCCCTTTTAATCTTGTTTCTGTTGGTTTTGTTTGTGCAAAACCTTTTTAATTTAATGTAATGAATTGTCCATTTGGCCTTTCATAATGTTCTCTAGTTCTTTTTTGTTAATAAATTCCTCCCTTTTACAAAGATATGATAGGTAAATTACCCCTATTCTCCTAATTTGTTTATGATATAAGTCTTTTTTTTTTTCATAGCTTTTTATTTACAAGTTACATGTATGGGTAATTTTACAGCACTGACAACTGCCAAACCTTTTGTTCCAATTTTTCCCTTCCTTATCCCTACCCTCTCCCCTAGATGGCAGGATGACCAGTAGATGTTAAATATATTAAAGTATAAATTAGATACACAATAAGTATACATGACAAAACATTTATTTTGCTGTACAAAAAGAATCGGACTCTGAAATAGTGTACAATTAGCCTGTGAAGGAAATCCAAAATGCAGGCAGGCAAACATATAGGGATTGGGAATTCAATATAATGGTTCTTAGTCATCTCCCAAAGTTCTTTTGCTGGGTGTAGCTGGTTCATTTCATTACTGCTCCATTGGAACTCATCTCATTGCTGAAGATGGCCAGGTCCATCAGAATTGATCATCATATAGTATTGTTGAAGTATATAATGATCTCTTGGCCCTGCTCATTTCACTCAGCATCAGTTCATGTAAATTTCTCCAGATATTTCTGAAATCATCCTGTTGGTCATTTCTTACAGAACAATAATATTCCATAATATTCATATACCACAATTTATTCAGCCATTCTCCAATTGTTGGGCATCAATTGAGTTTCCAATTTCTGGCCACTACAAAGAGGGCTGCCACAAACATTCGTGCACATACAGGTCCCTTTCCCTTCTTTATAATCTCTTTGGGATATAAGCCCAGTAGTAACACTGCTGGATTAAAGGGAAGCACAGTTTGATAACTTTTTGAGCATAGTTCCAAATTGCTCTCCAGAATGGTGGGATGTATTCACAATTCCACCAACAATGTATTAGTGTACCTATTTTCCCACATCCCCTCCAGCATTCTGCATTATCTTTCCCTGTCATTCTAGACAGTCTGACAGGTGTGTAGTGGTATCTCAGAGTTGTCTTAATTTGCATTTCTCTGATTAATAATGACTTGGAGCATCTTTTCATATGGCTAGAAATTATTTCAATTTCTTCATCTGAGAATTATCTGTTCATATCCTTTGACCATTTATCAATTGGAGAATGGTTTGATTTCTTATAATTTAGAATCAATTCTCTATATATTTTGAAAATGAATCCTTTATATGATATAAATCTTTATGCCCAAATCATGTCCATTTTGACCTTATTTTGGTATGTACTGTGAGATGTAGGTCTATACTGAGTTTCTGATATGATATTTTTCAGTTTTCCTAATAACTTTTGTCAAATATTGAGTTCTTGTTCCAGAAGCTGGAGTTTGGGGGTTTGTCAAATACAAGATTACTATAGGTTTTGAATATTGTGTCATGTATATCAAATCTAGTGATCCACCACTATTTCTTAACCAACACCAAATGGTTTGGATGACTGCTGCTTTATAATATCATTTTAGGTTAGGTACCACTAACCCACCATCTATTTTAGTTTTTAAAGCCAACATTTTTAGTATGATGTTGAATAATAATGGAGATAAGAGGCATCCTTGATTTACCTCTGATCTTACTGGGAATGCATCTAACTTTTCTCTATTACCAATAATGCTTGTTGTTGGCTTCAGGTAGATACTGCTTATTATTTGAAGAAAAGTTCCCTTTATTTTTATCCTCTCTATTTTTAAAAATAGGAATGGGTGCTATATTTTGTCAAAAGCTTTTTCTGCATCTATTGAGATTATCATATGATTTGTGTGATTTGTTAATGATACGGTGGATTATGGCAATAGTTTTCCTGATACTGAACCAGTCCTGTATTCCTGGTATAAATCCCATTTGGACACAGTATATTATCCTGCTGATAAATTGCTGTAATTTTTTTGCTAATATTTTATTTAAATTCGTTGCATCAATATTCATTAGGGAGATTGTAATTTTCTTTCTCTGTTTTTACTCTTTCTAGTTTAGGAATCAGTACCATATTTGTGTGATAGAAGGAATTTGACAGGATTCCTTCTGTATCTATTTTTCCAAAGAGTTTACATAATATTGAAATTAATTGTTCTTTAAATGTTAAGTAGAATTCACTCGTGAATTCATCTACCCCTGGAGATTTTTTTCCATAGGGAGTTCATTAATGGCTTGTTAAATTTCTCTTTCTAAAATGGGACTATTTAAGTAATTTGTTTTTTCTGCTTTTAATCTTGGAAATTTATATTTTTGTAAATATTCATTCATTCCAGTTAGATTGCTGGATTTGCTGTCATATAGTTGGCAGAATAACTCCCAATTATTGCTTTCATTTCTTTGTCATTGATGGTAATTTCATCCTTTTCATTGTTGATGCTGGTGATTTGTTTTTGTTTTTTTTCTTTGCTTTTTCTAATCAAATTAACCAAAAATTTATCTATTGTTTTTTGGGTGTTTTTTTTTATTAAAGCAAACTCTTAGTTTTATTTATTACTTCAGTAGTTTTTTTTTTTTTTAGTTTCAATTTTATTAATCTCTCTTTGAGTTTCAGAATTCCTAATTTGGTATTTAATTGGAGGTAGTCAATTTGTTCTTTTTTTAGCTTTTTTAGATGCATACCCAATTCATTGATCTCCTCTTTCTCTTCTTTCTTTACCTAGCTATTTAGAGATATAAAATTTCCCCTAAGAACTGCTTTGGCTCAATCCCATAAATTTTGTATGTTGTCTCATTATTGTTATTCCCTGAGATGAAATTATGAATTATTTCTATGATTTGTTATTTGACCCACTCATTCCTTAAAATTAGATTATTCAATTTCCAATTGATTTTTAGTCTGTGTTACCTGCCCCTTTATTGAATATAGCTTTTACTTCATTATGACCTGAAAAAAAAGCATTTACTATTTCTGCCTTTTTGCATTTGATTGTGAGGGTTTTGTGCCCTAATATATAGTCAATGTTTATGTAGGTGCCATAGACTACCAAGAAAAAGAGGTGAATTCCTTTCTGTTCCTATTCAGTTTTTTCCAGAGGTCTATCATATCTAAGTTTTCCAAGATCCTATTAACATTCCTAGTTTCTTCCTTGTTTATTTTGTGGTTAAATTCGTCTAATTCTGAGGGGGGAATTATTGAAGTCTTACTACTAGTATAGTCTTGCTGCCTATTTTTTCCTGTAACTGGTTAAAAAACTTCTCTAGCAATTTGGCTGCTCTATTTATTACTTAGTGTATATACATTTTGTAACTTTACTACTTCCTTGTTTACAATAACCTTTATCATGAAAATATTTTTCTTCCTTATCTCTTTTAATTATATCTATTTTTACTTTTGCCTTATCTAAGATTAGAATTGCTACTTCTACTTTTTTTTTAAATTTCAGCTGAATCATAATAAATTCTTTTCCAGCCTTTTACCTTTATTATTGTGTCTCGTTTATGTCCAATATGTTTCTTGTAAAGAACATAATATCAGATTCTATTTTTTAATTCACTCTACTATTCATTTCTGTTCTTTGGGAGAGTTCAATCCATTCACATTCACAATTATGATTATTTGCTCTGTATTTCCCCTCATCCTATTTTTTGTCATGCATATACTTTTGTTCTTTTTCCCACCTTGTCTTTAGCAGTGTTTTTTAATGTACCCTACCCACTACTTTCTCTTCTATTATCCCTTTCTCCCTTCTCTTATCTCTTGTTTCCTGTTTCTTTCTTTCCTTCTATTCTGTCCTTTAATTTCTTTCTTTTTTTCTCCTCCTAATTCTTTATAGGGCTAGATAAATTTCTATGCCCATTTGAATCATTAAGTTATTCCCTCTTAGAGCCACAACCAATGAGATCAAGCTTCAGACAATGCTCATCCTCCTCTCCTTTCTCTTAATTGTAATACATCTTTTGCTCAACAATGAGATGAAACAAATCCGTTCCAATAGAGCAGTAATGAATTGAACCAGCTACACCCAGCAAAAGAACACTGGAAAATGAGTGTGAACGACTATATATAATTCCCAATCCCTCTATTTTTGTCCACCTGCATTTTTTATTTCCTTTACAGGTTAATTGTACACTATTTCAAAGTCCGTTTCTTCTTGTGCAGCAAAATAACTGTATGTACATGTATACAATACATTGTATTTAACATATACTTTAACATATTTAACATGTATTGGTCTACTTGCTATCTGGGGGAGGGGTTGGGGGAAAGAGTGGAAAAATTGAATCAAAAGGTTTTACAACTGTTAATGCTGAAAAATTACCCCTGCATATATCTTGTAAATAAAAAGCTGTAATAATAATAATATAAAAAAGTAATACATCTTTGCACCTCTTCATGTAATCTAATTTTTCTCATTATTCCTCCCCTCTCCTCTTTTTTCAATAGACTTTTTTCACCCCATTAATGTATTTTTCTTTCATATCATCACATCAGAGTTCATTCACAACCCTACACTCCACTCATGTGATTCTCTCCTCTTTCTATCCCAGTGACAAATACATTTCTCAAGAGCTACAGATATCATTTTTTCATCTAGGGATGTAAACAGCTTAAATAAGATATATGTTTCCCTGCTTACTTTTCTATGCTTCTCTTTAATCCTGTGTTTGTAGATTAAATTTTCTTTTGAGTTCTGTTTTTCTTTTTTTCAGTAGAAATGATTAAAAGTCTCTTCATTCTTCAAGATCCATATTCTTCCCTGAAAGATGATGCAGAGTCTCACTGGGTGGTTAATTCTTGGTTGTAAACCTAGGTCCTTTGCTTTCTAGAATATGGTATTTCAGGCCCTCCAATCCTTTATTGTAGAAGCAGCCAGATCCCAGGTAATCCTGATTGTTGTTGCTTCTTGATATTTGAAGTGTTTCTTGGTCTGGCAGCTTAGAGCAATTTTCCCTTGAGACTGTAGTTCTGGAGTTTAAAAATAATATTCTTTAGGGCTTTCCTTGTGGAATTTCTTTCTAAAATATGATCCATTGATTCTTTCAATGAATAATTACCCCTCTGTTTCTAGAATATCAAGGCACTTTTCTTTAATGATATCTTGAAGAATGCTATTTTTTTGGTCATCCTTTCAGGTATTTCAATAATTTTCAAATTGTCTCTTCTGGGTCTATTTTCCAGGTGAATTTTTTTTTCAACAAGGTATTTTACATTTTCTTCTATTTTTTTTATTGTTTTTATTTTGTTTGACCAATTCTTGCCCTCTCATAAAATAATTAGCTTCCATGTGCTCCATTATAGTTTTTAATACACAATTTTCTTCAGTTGGCTTTTGTATCTCTTTTTTCTTTTGGTTAATTTTATTTTTAAAAGTGTTGACTTTTTCAATAGGTTGTTTTTTGCACTTGGACAATTGTGGGGTTTTTGTTTTATTTTGTTTTGTTTTATTAAAGTTTTTTTTTTTAACAAAGCATATGCATGGGTAATTTTTTCAATATTGCCCTTGCAAAACCTTTTGTTCCAAATTTTCCCCTCCTCCTCCCCATCCCCTCTCCTAGCTGGCAGGTAGTCCAAAACATGATAAATATGTTAAAATATATGAAATATATGTTAAATCCAATATATGTATACATATTTATACAGCTATCTTGCTGCACAAGAAAGAAAACAAAATGTAAGCAAATAACAACAAAGACAATGAAAATGCTATGTTGTGTTCTACACTCTATTCCCATGGTTCTCTCTCTGAGTGTAGATGACTCTCTTCATCACTAAACAAGTGGAACTGGTTTGATTCATCTCATTGTTGAAGAGAGCCACTTCCATCAGGATTGATTATCATATAGTCTTGTAACCATGGATAATGATCTCCTGGTTCTGCTCATTTCACTTAGCTTCAGTTCATGTAAGTATCTCTAGGCCTCTCTAAAATCATCTTGCTTGTCATTTCTTACAGAACAGTAATATTTCATAGCATTCATATACCATAATTTATTCATCCATTCTCCAATTGAGGGGCATCCACTAAGTTTCCAGTTTCTTGCCACTACAAAGAGGGCTGCTGAAATATTCTGGCTAGCTTTCTGGAGGACCTTGAGACCAGCCTTAATGTTAGTGCATGAGGCAGGAGAGCCTCAGGAGGATGGTAAAAATAGAATGTTTCTCTTCCAGTCCTTTTCAGCCCTTATATATCTTATTATAATTACATCATTACAGCATACTGATTATGCATGAACTAGAGAACGATTACATCACCATGCCAAGTACTAAGTATATGTATACTAGAGAACCATCATCTCATCAATTCCACTGAGTTAATACCTTGTTGTAAGCATCCTTGTTTCAAGCATACTTCTCCAAAGTTCTGGCCCTCTATAGGCTGCCACAAACATTTTTGTACGTGTAAATCCCTTTCCCTCCTTTAAGATCTCTTTGGACTATAATCCCAGTAGAAACACTGCTGGATCAAAGGGTAAAGCACAATTTGATATGTTTGAGCATAGTTCCAAAATACTGTTGAGAATGGTTGGATCCATTCACAGTTCCACCAACAATATTATCAGCAACTCAGTTTTCCCACATCCCCGCCAACATTCATTATTATTGTTTCCTGTCATCTTAGCCAATCTGATAGGGGTGTAGTGGTATCTCAAAGTTATCTTAATTTTCATTTCTCTGATCAATAGTGATTTGGAGCACCTTTCATCTGAAAATTGTCTATTCATATCCTTTGACCATTTATCAATTGAAGAATGGCTTGAACTATTATAAATTTGAGTTAATTCTCTACATATTTTAGAAATGAGGCCTTTATCAGATCCTTTTGGATTTAAAAATATTGCTTCCCTTCTAATCTTGAATGCATTAGTTTTGTTTGTACAAAAACTTTTTAACTTAATATAATCAAAATTATCTATTCTGTGATCAATAATGATCTCTAATTCTTCTTTGGTCACAAATTCCTTCCTCCTAAACAAATCTGAGAGATAAATTATCCTATGTTCTTCTAATTTATAATATCATTCTTTATGTCTAAATCATGAACCCATTTTGACCTGATCTTGGTGTGTGGTAATAGGTGTGAGTCTATGCCTACTTTCTGCCATACTAGTTTCCAGCCAGTTATATTTCTAAGTAGTTGTTTTCTTCAGATAATTTTTTCCCCTTCGTTTTTCCAAGTTGTTTACTCTCTCTTAAATTTCTCTCATTTCTTTTCTCATTTTTTCTTCTACCACTCTTATTTGCCCCTATAAACCCTTTATCAGCACTTTCAACAAGAGTCTTTGGGCTTGAAACCAATTCATATCACTCTTTGAGATTTTCTTTTGAAACATTTTGTCCTTGTCTGATTTGGTGTTTTGGTCTTCCCTATCACTAGTTTACTATGGTCAAGCTTCTTTTCCGTTTCTTGCTCACTTATTTTTCCTTTTCTTCTAGTATTTCATCTTTTTTTTTTTGGTATTTTTTTTAAATAAAAATTTAAAATTTTTGCTTCTGGAGCAAAGGGGACATTTGTCCCAACCTTTCTGTTTAGTTCTGAGCTTTGAGCACAAGGGCTCCTTGTGTTTACAGGGCATAATTTTGCCAGGTCTTTTCAGGGAACAGCCTGGTTTCCTACAGTTTGCTTTATGAGCTGGAACTGGAGGCTGCCACATTTATGTTCTTCTCTACTGAGTCAGGAATGAGTATCTCAATTATTGATTTGCTTATGATCACGACCTTTTCACCAACTTTCTCAGAGTCTAGCTTACCTGGCCTGAACACTCCAGTGAGATGGACCTTTCTTGAAGTTTTTTCAGTTTATCTTGAGTTGGAGATTGGTTCATTCCATCAAACCTTGTTCAGAGGCTTGGTTTGATGTGGTTTTCAAGGGAAACTAGGAGAGCTTGAATGGCTTTCTGGCTCCACCTCCAGATGTCTAATAAATATATTTTTTAAGCCTATTATAATCATAGTGACTCAGCAATCACATTTGCAAGTATTTTTAAATAATTAGATATTTTGTTCTCCAATTGATAAATGGTCAGAGGATATGAACAAACAATTTTCAGATGAAAAAAATTAAAACCATTTCTTGTCATATAAAAAGGCGATCTAAATCACAATTGATCAGAGAAATTCAAATTAAGACAACTTTGAGGTACCACTACCCACCTCTCAAATTGGCTAAGATGACAAGAAAAGATAATGCTGAATGTTGGAGGGGATGTGGGAAAAGTGGGACACTAATATATTGTTGGTGGAGATGTGAAGTAATCCAACTTTTCTGGAGAGCAATTTGGAACTATGCCCAAAGGGTTATCAAACTGTGCACACTCTTTGATCCAGCAGTCTTTCTACTGGGATTATATCTCAAAGACATCTTACAGGAGGGAAAGGGATCCAAATGTGCAAAAAATGTTTGTGGCAGCCTTATTTGTAGTGGCAAGAAACTGGAAATTGAGTGGATGCTCATTAATTGGAGAATGACTAAATATGTTATTGCATATGAATGTTATAGAATATTATTGTTCTATGAGAAATGATCTGCAGGATGATTTCAGAAAAGCCTGGAGAGACTTACATGAACTTATGCTAAGTGACTAGGAGTAGAACCAGGAGATCATTGTACACAGCAACAAGATTATATGATGATCAATTCTGATAGATGTGGCTCTTCAACAATGAGATAATCCAGGCCAGTTCCACTGATCTTGTGATGAAGAAAGCCATCTATGCCCAGAGAAAAGACTGTGAGAACTGAGTGTGGAACGCAACATAACATTTTCACTGTTCTTCTTCTTGTTTATTTACATTTTATTCTCATTTTTTTTTCCTTTTTGATTTGATTTTTCTTGTGCAGCAAGAAAATTGTATAAATATGTATGCATATATTGGATTTAACATATATTTTGTCATGTTCAATATATTTTGGATTTCTTTCCATCTAGATGAGGGGGTTGGTGGTAAAGTAAGTAAAATTGGAACAAGAGGTTTCGCAAGGGTTAATGTTGAAAAATTATCCATGCATATGTTTTGAAAATTAAAAACCTTTAATTAAAAATGTAAAATAAAATGAACTATTGGACAGTAAAAAAAGAAAAGAAAAAGAAAAAAATAATTAGGCATTTTTACAGTATTAGTGATTTCAACAAGTGAAACTAGTTCTCTGTTTTTTTTGAATAAAGAAGTAACTATCAGACCATATAGAAATGACATAAGTAACAAACCTTATGAAGACAAAGTGGAGGTAATGAATATATTTAAAGGATTATAACTGATAGAGTGTCTGAAGAGTTTTGAACAGAAGTTGGCAATATATATAGATATATTTTTTTTTTTCCCTAGCAAAATATGGCTATGAAAGTTTGACTATATGTAAAGTTGATGGATGCTTTTAAATTGTGGTATTGGAGAAGACTTTTGAGAGTTCCTTGGACAGTAAGATCAAATCAGTCATTACTTTATTAAACTGATTCAGAATATTCCCTGGAAAGTACCAAAACTGAAGCTTAAATAATTGGCCATATAATGAGAAGGTGTGACTTTTTGGAAAAGAGCAATCTTGAGAAAGATTGAAAACAAGAAGAAAAAAGGGCAGCAAAAGATGAGATATGAATTTAAACAGACTTCAATAGTAGATGACAAGAGAGCCTGGCTTGCTGTACTCTATGAGGTCATGAAGGTCAGACTCATTTGAATGACTAAACAATACTACGCTCCTTTAAGATAGCATTTATACTGGATTTCATTTTCTTTTTAATCATTTCATGGTGTTTTTCTAAATTTTTATTCATTCCAATTTTATGATACTTAAATCATTATTGTCCTCATATTGAAGATTCCTTTAAAAAGACATCAGGAACTAAATAAGATTTGAGTGACATATACATATTTGTCATTCCTGAGTCTTATCCGTTTCTTAAAAAATAAGTCATTTTATTCCTTCTTTTAACCTTTACTTGCGCGAATTGCCCTTGGCAAAATAACTGGGGGAAAAAAGGAGATTTAGGTTGGTAACCTTCATGATCAACCAGATGAAGTTCTTAGATGCCATGCTCTAGGCATCATACTTACAAGATTGTACTGTGTCTGAATTCGTATCTTAGATGAGTATGGAAAATATGAGCTCTAATATTGTTTCTAAGGTTTAAGAATCAATAAATTAATAAAATAAGCTTGTCTTTCTTTAAGTTTATACAATTGTATTTTAATTTATTTCCCTTATTAATTTTTTAATTTTTTAAATAGTTTGAATGGGAGAGACAAGCACTAATGACAGAGGAAATGCCAATTGGATTGTTCATAACTAAGGAAATTTTTGGTTGTTCAGGTGTGTCCTAATCTTGACCCCATTTGGAATTTTCTCAATAAAAAATGCAAGAGAGCCCTGACATTGCCTTTTCTAGCTCTTTTTGTATATGAGGAAACTAAGGCAAATAGGGTTAAGTGACTTTGTCTAAGGTCATAGAGATAGTAAGAGTCTGATGCTGGATTTCAACTCAGGAAGTTCCCAATTCCCTGCTCAATGTTCTATCAATTCTGCCAGATTCTACCTTTTCTAAAGTCTCTTTAATATTCAACAACAATACTAGATGATGACCAGTTCTGATGGATCAGGCCATCCTCAGCAACGAGATCAACCAAATCATTTCTAATGGAGCAGTAATGAACTGAACTAGCTATACCCAGAAAAAGAACTCTGGGAGATGACTAAAAACCATTACATTGAATTCCCAATCCCTATATTTATGCACACCTGCATTTTTGATTTCCTTCACAAGCTAATTGTACAATAATTCAGAGTCTGATTCTTTTTGTACAGCAAAATAATTTTGGTCATGTATACTTATTGTGTATCTAAGTTATATTTTAATATATTTAACATCTACTGGTCATCCTGCCATTTAGGGGAGGGGGTGGGGGGGGTAAGAGGTGAAAAATTGGAACAAGAGGTTTGGCAATTGTTAATGCTGTAAAGTTACCCATGTATATATCCTGTAAATAAAAGGCTATTAAATTAAAAAAAAAATAAAAAAAAAAAGTCTCTTTAATAAAATGAACTGGGCTTTTAGCTCTTGTACTAGATCCGTTTATTTCAGTTGAAATTGAATTCAATTTAATAATCATTAATTAAATGCCTACTATGCACAAAGTAGAGAAAGATAAAAATCTTCACAGCCCTTAACTTCAAGAAATGTATAATAAAAGGGAGGGATGAGGTATTATATGCACATAGATAAGTAATAAAAATTATAGAATGAATGTAATTTTCTTGTGGCCAGGACAATAATATCTTAGAATTCAAAATGACTATCTGAAGTTATTTTAGGGGAAGTTTCACTCACATCTCCAACCAAGGAGCCAATGTTATTGATTATTTAATGATCAGTAATTCAATTCTTATCTCCATCTTTCAGCTGTATATTATAGAAAAGTTTTAAAGTAATGATTTCTTCAAACTTCTGATTTTCAATATAACTTTCCTGGAGTTTGCTCCCACACATAAAAACCAGCAGATTAAAGAGATAAGAGAGTTAAAAGGGAGCACAGGTCTCTCTAATCTCCATTTTTGAGAACTAAATCATTTTCAATACACTTCTCACACTGTTTGTGGGTATAAGTTTCTATCATGAAATATAGCCATAGGTGAAATAAAGTGAAACAAGATTTTTACTATTTCATGCCTGTGTAATCAGCACTCTGACCATTTTATACGCAGACACACTCATATACATACACACATCTACACACACAGACACACATTATAATCCCCGCAAAATCAGTGAGGTAATAAAAGTGATGTCACTTGCAATGATATTCAGAAATATAAAATTGATCTTTGAATCAAGAGATAACTGTGGTTTAGTCCCATACTGGACACTATGTGACAATAGCTAAGTCATCTAACTTTGCTACATCTTCATATCTTCATCTATAAAATGGGGCTTTGAATATCAGTAGAAATAAAGTGGGAAGATTAAATTGAATATTAACAATATTCATTGACAAATAACCATTTAACTCAGTAACACCAGTAACATACTTGCATCACAAAATATATATATTTTTAAAGAGGAAAAAGAACTATACACATTAATACTTATTTTGTTATAGCAAAAAAACTATGAATTAAGGAGGTACCCATAAAATGGGAGATGGCTGAACAAACTATGATATGTATGAATAACAATCATTACAACAAAAATGGTTTACATTTATATAATTCTAGGGCCTTTACTAAATGCTTTACCATATTTAATCTTCATAATTTTGCTGAGAGTTAATGGCAATCATTATCTCCATTTTATAATAGAGGTTAAGTGATTTGTCCAGATTCATATAGCTAGTAAATGTCTGATCTTAACTCCAGCTCCATGTTCTATCATTGTGCCACTTAGCTATCCTCATGACTATATGAATACAAGATGATGTTATTGTATGAAAGGAATATTGAAAAAGTCAGTCACGGAAAAAACTAAAAATTTCCTATGAATTAATGCAGAATGGAAAGAGAAACTGAACATTTCTTTTTAAGAACTCTCATGAATGTAAAGCCTAATCACAATTCTAGAGGATTCTTGATAAGGAATATAACCCACATCCTTAAACAGAGGTAATGGACTTAAGAGGCAGGAAAAAAACAAACAAACAAACAAACATTGATTTTAGACATGGCCAATGGGGAAATAGGTTTTGTTTGACTATACTGTATTTATTACAAATGACTTGTTTATTTCCCAATGTGTGGAATTGGAAAAAATTCAAGTTGTAAGAGTGTAAGCCTGTACTTTTGCCTAGTTTAAAAAAAAAAAGATTCATTGAAATATTTTAAAAGACACACAAAAAAAGCAGAAATAAGCCTATGGGGGAGGGGAGGGGGAAAACAAGCAAACAATGCAATTTTTAAAATTAAATGTTAAATGTATAATATATATATTACACACACATATTATATATATTGTGTTTAAAAAGCACAAATGATTAGCTTCATATGTGATCCTTGTTTTCTTTTCTAAAATGTCTCTTAATACTTGCTATTTGTTTTGGTTGAAATAGAAAATAAGTTAAATGCATTTTAAATATGTGTGTACTTGTCATCTATTATTGTTAAAAATAAGTTGAGAAGAAAGCAACAAAAAATTTATGAAGTTTAAAAAAAAACTTCTAAGAATTTCTAAATAAACTGTAGGTACATCTTTTTCTAGAAGCAACCAGGTAGACTGAAAGATAGAAAATTGGATGTAGAATCAGGAAGACCTGAGTTCAAAATATGGTTTCTAACATAATAGCTGTGTGATACTGGGAGTCTCTCAATCTCTGTTTGCCTTCATCCAGTTCAGTGCTTCTTTTATTTATTTATTTATTTTTCAAGGATTAAGTGATTTATCTATGGTTACACACCTAGTAAGTGTCAAATGTCCTCCTGACTTCAGGGTAGGTACTTTATCCACCCTACCATCTAGCTACCACTCCTTGATCCACTTAAGTAGGAAATGGCAAATCACTCCAGAATAAAAAAGAAGAAGAAGAAGAAGAAGAAGAAGAAGAAGAAGAAGAAGAAGAAGAAGAAGAAGAAGAAGAAGAAGAAGAAGAAGAAGAAGAAGAAGAAGAAGAAGAAGAAGAAGAAGAAGAAAGAAGAAGAAGATCTAAAGAATGAAATGGCAAACTACTCCAGTAACTTTGACCACTATAACTACAAATGGATGGAGAGTCAGACAGACTGAGCAACAAATAAAAGAATTTATCTAAATTAGTTTAAATATTAACTAGTAGGTGTTTAAAATAAAATAGAGATGATAGCAGGAAGGAATTTTGGACTCATCAACACTAAATGAAGATTTAAGTAAACCCTTATTCACAATATAACTTTCCAGAATTTTAACCAGTTTATTCCTCAGTTACACTGTTAAAGTCACCATTCTACTTAAACTCCTGATTATCTTTCATCCAAACTATTTCACATAATACTAGGATTTTAGAGTTTAAATGGAATTGAATGGCCCTGCTAGAAAAATGCTTTCCTCTGCAATAAATCCTAACAGTGGTTATCTACACTTGAAAACGTCCATAACTAAAGTGTCTGAACAAAATTATAAAGGAGTTTTTCCCCTTAGAGCAAACTTAACTTTGTCCATAAGTTTACTATAGTATTAAATATTTTGTTCTGAGGCCAAATAATTTCTTGTCTAATGTGTGGAAGAAAATTTTAAATTGCATTGTAATTCTGAAATTGTTGATCTAGGCATCTACTAGTGCGTTTCACTATAATCCATGACAACAAACTACTCCCTATATTTTAATCAGATTTTCCACTAACATATGTTATCTAGAGATAATAATGATACTAATAATAAATATTAAGATAATATTGCAGTTTTATTAATATACATTCACGTTTACTACTAAAAAATCACTTAAATCATAATTATTATGTTAGATTTATTTTTTAAGAAATTGATGTATTTTCATCATCATGATGTATTTTCTTTCATCATGATGAACTTTAAAAAAAAAAAAAACTATTTGTCTTTTTTACATTTGAGAGCTATCATAGCACATAAGTTGAAATATAAGAATCCTTTCTAAAATTTCCCCACAAATGATCATTAACTTTTCTTTAATGCCTCATGGCAACCCATGTCATTGTTCATTATCTAATTTTTGAGTTCAGTTTGTGATTTAGAGCTTTTTCTAAAAGAATAGAACAAGTTAAATGTTTCTTCCTTTTGATAACTTCTCAAATTGTTAAATCAAGTGTAAAATTGTTAAAAAAACAAATAATATTGCTTTCCTTGGTTTACACCTCTTTATATAAGATGTAACAGGTTCTTTCTATAACATACTTTCTGGACTTCTCACCATTCTGACAACTTTATTGGTTGTCATTTGATTTCCATTTTGTTATGGATTCAGATAAATGGGTTTACTTGCTATTTGCTACATGCATTCACTATAGAACTGGGATTTTCTGGGAAAGTGGTCAAGGTTTAGATATATAGATATAATTATCTGTAGGTACACGTATATGCATATATGCACATATGAAAAATTATGTGTATATTTTTATGTCTGTATAAGTATGCATATGTATTTGTGCATTATGTGTATTATTAAAAAAAAAACCTCTTATCTGTCTATCATTTCCTATCTGTTAGTTGTCATATAGTAAAACATCAGTTTTTTGAAGGTAAAGAATATTTGGGGGAGAGACAGAGATGGAGAGACAGAAAAAAAGACAGAGAGACAGAGGCAGAGACAAAGAGAGACAGAGACAGAGAAATCTTGGGGTATTCTATCTGTAATTGATAGTGATCAGTCACGCAGCTTAAATATAAAAATTACTTCCCTCATCTTAATATTTAATGTTAAAAGATGGATACAATTGTAGGCTAGTAACTTTTCATTCTGAGAAAAACAGAGTGGCCAGCCTCTCATCCCAACTTTTGGCTTTACTTCCTGGCATTATTTAAGGTTTCACTTGGAAAAGAAAGGCTCTAGAAAGATCTGTTTTTACCATTCTACAGGCCACTTCTAAACAAACTCTTGTACAAATAAAACCTACATAGGCAAAATAGTTTTGTACTGCATAATGCTCATTTTCTTCACTATCTTATTATTTTACTATGCTTTAATAGCACAGTAAAAAACAGTAAAAATGTGTTGTTATTCCAGTAATTAATATTCTGTGAAAAAGAAATTATGATGTATTTTTTTTTATTATTCCAGTATATCTGTGGTATATATTTGGCTAGACTTTATTTTTACTGATTTCCAACCAATCATTCTACTTACTCAATAATACCACCTTTGCTATTTTTATCTAAAAATAAAATATTAAAAAAAAAAAATCCTAAAACACAGAGTCTAAACTCATTCTTCCTGAACATAACCTTTTCCAAATTTAACACAACTTTGGGTTTTCTCACATTTCCTTAGTTCTATTAATGAATCATTCACACCTGCCTGATTGCCTCAATGTTATATGTTTCTTCTCCTAACAGTACAATGTCTCTTAGCCCTTAGGAAAATGCTTTACTTCTGTTTTAACATTCTTTCTTTGAAATATATTCAAGAAACCCTGAATTGTGCCATTTCTCGCACAGCTCCAAGGCAGACATTTGTACAAGCTATCAAAAGCTTAAAGAAGCTTATCTGTCTTCCTAGAAACAATCTTATCAAAATGTATAACTTTGCTGTTACATCTACGAGAGATAGAATATAGAAGAATTTGGTTCAGTTAAAAGAAAATAAATTTCCCATAAATCACTGACTACCTAAATGCAATAATACATTAATCAATTTGTGATTATATTGAAATTATTGGCAACCAGTCTCCTCTAACCAATTTGTCCACTACTCGAAGAGTTACTTTCAAGAATAACCTTACTTATCAAGCCTCCATTCTGAATATGCACCGACAATTTATTTTTTTTAAGTACATTTCTTATTGTTGGTTTAAAATATTTATTTCCACAGATTGCAGAGAATTCTACCATATCTGAAAGTAAACTGAGTTTCATTTAGCTTATAAAGTGGTCTGTTAATTTACTTCAAGGAATTAGGTGGTTTTGTTTGTTTGTTTGTTTTTGCCCCTTTCTCTTCTGTCCTCCTCTTCCCCCTCCTCCATCTTCGTCTCTCCTTTCTCTCTCTTCTCTCTCCATTCCTATCTATCTCTCTCTACTTTTATTATTTTTTCTTCCTTCCCTCCTTTGCTTTCTTTTTCCTTTATTCTTCTGCAAAGCATGTTAAAGGTAAGAAAAAGGTTTTCATCCAGTTTGACCTTTCCAGAAGTCAAAAGATTCAGTTGATTTTAAAATCTTTTGGTCATCTTCTAAATCAAGAGACATTTTTTCCCATTGAATAATAATATTTCATTTGCAATTTTGTAATTTTATATAATTTCTAATACTAAGTGATATAAAAAGTTTTTGTATGTCATCCATTCCTGCATTTGTGAGTGATGCAATTGTGGTTCATAAATTAATTCAGTAATGTTAGCTCATACATGTCTTTAAGAGGACTGATTTTTGGATTGACAATCTTATTCATTGATAAGTGAAGCTCTTGCCTTTTCTCTTTTGCCTTTTCTGTCTACTTCTAGGTTTGTGTTCTGATTTTCCCTGTTTCCAAAAGTAGCTTTTTATAATCCGAGCTCTTTTTTGCTTTTTTGCTCATTTTTAAAAGTTGAGTTCTGCTCCTAGGGCACAAGGGAAATTGTTCCAAGCTCTTTTGCAGGAAGACACAGGATTCTTCTCACTGACTGCCCTGGTCTGGACCTGGGACTGGTGTTGCTTCAGGTTTTCCCACTGAACTGGGTGGACTTGGCTAAATCCTACCCATTATGCTAAGGTTCAGGGGCTCATAATTTGCTTTCTATAGTTGTGCTGGAGATCTCACAGCTGGTCTGCTTATCTACTGGCCTTCTGAACCAGGATAGAATAACCAATGCAACTATATTTTGGCTAAGCATCTTCTGCTAGATTCCCCATACCAGGCCTCCCTATACCCAGCCTTCCTGTGTTGGGCCTCTCCAAGTTATGCCTACACTGGGCCTTGTTTCCTCCTGCCCCTTTGAGACAGAGCTTTTCTGAAGTTCTTCCAAGATATCTTAAGCTGAAAATTTATTACATGCCAAATATTAGTGGAATCTGTCAAAATCCACTTAGAGGCTTGATCTAACATTGATTCTGAGGGAAGTTAGAGAGAACTCAGGTAAACCGTGCTTACCCTCTGCCACCCCCCAACTTCTCTTTCAACCTGATTTTTGAAATGCACTGTCACCAAAGCCGATTTATCCAAAGTATCAAAATTATTTTGTATGTATTTTATATTTGTTCATTTCTTTATGTTATTTGCTCCCATAGAATTTAAGTTACATGAGGTCATAGGCTATTTCCTGTTTTATTCTTACCCCAAGGGTCATGAACAATGCAATATGTTAATAGTGAAATAAAACTTGTTGAATTAAATTAAAATTAATTTCAAAACAAATCTCATTTCAGCTAGTACTGTTTGGTCTGAGTATTGAAGGAAATCTTGAGTTTCTAAAGAATGAGCAATACAGTACTGATGGAATTAAAATGTTTATGCTAAAGCTAGAGGTAAATTTGTAATATGGTCCTATGCTTATATTTATAAGGCTAGATGGAAGCTCATTAAATCAACACCGAAAAAGTAGATTATTTCAGAACATTGTTTAACCAATTTGTTTCTGATCATTCCCACTGGAGTAACAAAGCTACCATGTATTAAGGATGATGAAACTTAGTAACTCTGTTTGAAAATATATGGTCACCTAATAGGGATAACTAAGAAATTTTTTGAGAAGGTATTTTCTACTGTAGATTTGCTGCTAATGTATTTTTCAGAAATAATTATATAACCCAACCAACTTGGCAATGAACATAGTAGTCAATAGATATTATGATCACCTACTATATCCTCACCAATGTCCTATATTCTCTGGGTAATAGAACATGAGGAATGTAAATGTGATTTCATTAATGTAATGAACTCATAGTTGATCAAACTTCCCTACATATGCAACAAGTATGAATCTTCTTTGCAATCTAAAGAGTATTTCCTTATAAGTATTTGTATGTATCTATGTATACATATATATACACACATATTTCATGTGTGATTTCATATTATATAAACATTATATTTTATATTAAATTATACACACACACACACACACACACACACACGAGTTCAAATCTTGTAAATAAGGTCAAAATTTGACCTTAGTCAAGTTACCTCAATTCTCTCCACTGTGAAATGGGATGATAAAAGCATCTGTTTCCCAGAGTTGTTGTGAGGATTAAATGAGAAAATATGTATTAACAAAACAAACAAACAGCAGAGTGACGGGCATATTTTATATGCTACATAAATTCTAGATATACATATATACGTTATTTGTTTATTTATATGTTTCTGTGTGTTTATACATAAATGTGTGTGTGTGTGTGTGTGTGTGTGTGTGTGTGTGTGTATGTGTGTGTGTGTGTGTGTGTATTATTGGATAGACAGAAAGAAATATAGATATCTCCCCAGGGAGTAATTAGAATCATAGGAAAGGGAAAACCAAATTGCAAAATAATAATGTGTTTCTAAAGCTCTTTAAGGTTTGCAAAGACCCACCTTTATCTGAAATAAGCAGGGCAAATTATATTATCATTATTTTGGATAAGAAAAAAAGATTGTGACTTGTTTGTGATGACTCACTTTTACATTCAGAATTTCAAGCCAATTCTGACTTTTCATTCCTCTATATCTTGATGTCCAAAATTAATATACTTTTTTGATAAGACAAAATTGATAGAATTTGAGACCCAAATGGTTAAGCATGTTCAATCCTTTCAGTAGGTGGTAAAGGGAATAGTATCATTTATTTCTCTTTAAAGCAAATCCCTTGTTTCTCCTTTCATTTCTGACATTCATTTTCCTATTTGATGCTCCCCATATCTGAGGATCATCAAACATATTAATGGTGTCTTATAAATATGCAAATACAAAGATAGGCTCAGTGGAAACAAAGTAGTAAACCTGGATTGTAAGCTCAAGAACAGTCCAAACACATACCATAGGCTTTAGAGCATAATGCTGAGGGCATAATCAGCTAAGAAAGCAGCAGAGGCTCAGTGGTGGATCAATTCCAATCAGTTGCAGTCCCTATCAGTGGTGGGTTATCAACAATGCATAAAGCATGCACATAATGAAGAAGCTAATGTACTGAGCTTGGAGAGTGATAGAACTGTTAAGGCTGACATTCAGTACTTGGTAGCATTTCTCTCTGTAGTCAACATAAAAGCCCATGGGTTACTCTGAGAATATTTATGTTTCATTTCATGAGAATTATCTTGTACTACTAGAATCCAACAATCAGAAGTAAGATAGCTAGAAATGGAGCTATATTCAATTTTTATTTATTGACTACATGCAATAAAATTAGTGTTGTTCTAGTCACCATAAAGGGTAGTGTGACCTTTAGTTAATGTTTACATTAGCAGCATTTACTTTATATAAAACATATTTCAGAAGACAGAGATATAATCTCTCTTGTCTTTGGAAAACAGAATAGTCTTAGTTTATTCATGTAATGCCAGGGTTTAAAATATGACAGATTAAATACAACAAATATCATTTTTTCCCTCTGTGATTCTACTGTCATGTTTGGGAACAAAGGGGAAAAAAATCTATGATTTTGAGGCATTAAGAAAAAAAATTTTAAAAGTTTCCTAAGTTATCTCAGTTATCATGTTTGCAGTAAGAAAAGGCCATGTGGAAACGAAAATATACTAAAACTAAAAAAGAGAGCTAAGGAATCCCAGGATAAGTGGCTTTTAATAGGACCTGTTATGGAAAGATTGCAATACTTTCAAATAAAGCATATTATGTTATTTCATCAATTTGGATATTTCTTCCCTGATGTAGCTGAAAATTAATCTACACTTCAGTAAATGGTTTTCATGAAACCTGAAAAACAATCATTATCTGTTAACCAACTTTCTAATGATGATCCATAATATACTAGTTGGTTCTTGGACAAGAGACATTCAATCCATTTCAAGGCTAAAGTATAAATAAAAGGATAAAAATAAAATGCTGAATCATTAGCATTCTTTTTCAGAAATAAATTATTTCTTTTTTTTTTACATATATTTTATGCTTTCTTTTTTTTTAATAGCCTTTTATTTACAGGTTATAATGATGGATAACTACAGCACTGACAATTGCCAAACCTCTTGTTCCAATTTTTCTCCTCCTTGCCCCCACCCCCTCCCCCAGATGGCAGGATGACCAGTAGATGTTAAATATATTAAAATATAAATTAGATACACAATAAGTATACATGGGCAAACTGTTATTTTGCTGTACAAAAAGAATCAGACTCTGAAATATTGTACAATTAGCCTGTGAAGGAAATCAAAAATGCAGGTGGGCAAAGATATAGGGATTGGGAATTCAATGTAATGGTTTTTAGTCATCTCCCAGAATTCTTTAGCTGGGCGTAGCTGGTTCAGTTCATTACTGCTCTATTGGAACTGATTTGGTTCATCTCATTGCTGAGGATGGCCAGGTCCATGAGAATTGGTCATCATATAGTATTGTTGTTGAAGTATATAATGATCTCTTGGCCCTGCTCGTTTCACTCAGCATCAGTTCATGTAAGTCTCCCCAGGCCTTTCTGAAATCATCCTGTTGTTCATTTCTTACAGAACAATAATATTCTATAACATTCATATACCACAATTTATTCAGCCATTCTCCAACTGATGGGCATCCACTCAGTTTCCAGTTTCTGGCCACTACAAACAGGGCTGCCACAAACATTCATGCACATACAGGTCCCTTTCCCTTCTTTATGATCTCTTTGGGATGTAATCCCAGTAGTAACACTGCTGGATCAAAGGGTATACACAGTTTGATAACTTTTTGAGCATAGTTCCAAATTGCTTTCCAGAATGGTTGGATGTATTCACAGTTCCACCAACAATGTATTAGTGTCTCTGAGAAATAACTTATTTCTACATGGGGGGGAGGGGTAAAAAGGAAACTAATGCCTCAGAAACCCAAGGGGTTTCATTGGGGATTTAAAGCTAAACTTTAGAATGTAAATAGAATGCCTTGTGTGTGGTATTTAAAAGGTCTTGGAGGGAAAAATGAAGATAAGGCCTCCTATCATCTTTCAAAAAGAAAAAAACTGAGAAAATGTATATACCATCATTCTCTGGACATCCCCTTCCCTGTCTACAATCAACCATTCATTTATCTTCAGACCTGATTTCTCCTGTTTGTTATCATAAGGCACATATCATATGAATTAATTCATATTGAAAAGGAATATTTTATTACTCTGCTTAGTCTAATTCCTATGTTAGCGTGGCAAAATTCCTAACATGATGAAGTTAAATTCTAAATGTTAAGATATCATAAACCAGCACCAAGCAGGTAAGATTACCATTCTTTTTTTCTTTTAATTATTTTATGCACACAGTTCTCTAATTTGCTCTGGTATTTTCTGGGAAATTCTGCAAAATACCATAAGGAGAAAAGATTAATGGAAATAGGGAGCCTAGTTGGAACAATTAATAGTTTAGCAAAATTGCAAGCTATAAAATAAGCCCAAAGCTTATTTTATCAGATCATCATCATTTCTATATATTACTGACAAAGCCCATCAGCAAGAGAAAGAAAGGGAAATTCCATTTAAAATAACTGTAGATAAAAGTCAACATTTGGGTGTCTACCTGCCAAGACAAACCCAAAAACTACATGAACACAATTACAAAATACTTTTCACAAAAATAAAGTCAAATCTAAACAATTGTAAAAATAGCAATTGCTTATGGGTAGGCCAAGTTAATATAATAAAAATGATAATTTTACCTAAATTGGTCTACTTGTTCAGTGCTATATCAGTCAAACTGACAAAATATAATTTTATAGATCTAAAAAAAAATTTTAAAAATTCATCTAGGAGAAAAAAGAGCAAGAATATTAAGGGAATTAATGAAAAAAAAAAAATACAAAGAATGTTAGTCTAACAGTACAGGCCTAAAACTATATTATAAAGCATCAATCATCAGACATTTGGTACTAACAAATAGAATGGTGGATCAGTGGAATAGGTTAGATACACATGACACAATTATCAATAACTATAAAAATCTAGTATTTGATAAAATCCAAGCTCCAGCTTCTGGGATAAGAACTCACTATTTCCAAAAAAAAAAAAAAATTGCCTGAAAACTAGAAAATAATATGCCAGAAACTCAGCATAGACCTACATCTCACACTCCATACAAAAAAAAAAAAATATGTCAAAATGGATACATGATTTGGCATAAAGCAAATTGGGAAAACTAGGATAATTTACCTATCAGATCTCTTTGGAAAAGGGAGGGATTTATGAACAATGAAGAACTAGAGATTATGAAAGACAAATAGACAACTTTGAATACATTAAATTAAAAAGTTTCTACACAAATAAAATCAACAGAAACAAGATGAAAAGCTGGGATTTTTGTTTTTTACAGCCAGTATTTCTGATAAAGGTTTCATTTGTAAAATGTATAAAGAACTGTGTCAAATTTACTAGAATACAGATCATTCCCCAACTGATAAATAGTAAAAGGATATGAACAGAGAGTTTTCAGATAACAAAATAAAAGCCATCTATAGTCATATGAAAAAATGCTCTAAATCACTATTGATGAGAGAAATTCAAAATAAAACAATTCTGAGGTAGCACCTCTCATCTCTCAGATTGACTAAGATGATAGGAAAAGATAATGATAAAATTGGAGGGAATGTGGGAAATAGGAACAATATTTCATTGCTGATGGAGTTGTGAAATGATCCAAACATACTGGAGAGCAATTTGGAACTATGACTAAAGGGTTCTAAAACTGTGCATACCCTTTGACCCTGCAGGGCCATTACTGAGTTTGTATCCCAAGGAAATCATAAAGGAAGGACCCATATGTACAAAACTATTTGTAGCAGCTCTTTTTATGATAGCAAATAACTGGAAAATATATATCATTTACAGAGTGACTGAATAAGTTGGTATATGGTATATGAATGTTATGGAATATTATTGTTCTATAAGAAATTAGGAGCAGGATAATTTCAGAAAGAGACTTACATGAACTGATGCTAAATGAAGTTAGTAGAGCCAAGAGAATATTCTACAAAACTACAAGAAGACTATGTAATGATCAATTCTAATGGACTTAACTCTTTCCAAAAATAAGGTGATTCAGGCCAGTTCCAATAGACTTGTGATGGAGAGAGCCATCTGCATCCAGAAAGAGGAATATGAACACTGAATGTGGATTACAACATAACAATTTTCACCTTTTTTTGTTCTTGCTTGTTTTTTGTTTGCTTTCTAATTTTTTTCTCTTTTTGATCTGATTTATCAGCATGATAAATGTGGAAATATGTTTAGAAGAATTACACATATTTAATATATTTTGGCTTACTTGCTGTCTAGAGAAGGAAATGGGAGAAGGGAGGGAGAAAAATTTGGAACACAAGGTTTTGCAAAAGTAAATGTTTAAAACTATCTTTGAAAATATTTGAAAAAACCTATTATTTAAAAAGTAAGTTGTTGTATATGAAGGTAATGGAATATTATTATTCCATAAATAATGATGAACAAGCTGATTTTAGAAAGGCCTGCAGAGATTTACATGAACAGATGCTGACCAGATCTAGGAACACATTGTACACAGTAACAGCAAAATAAAGATTCAATGTAAATCAACGCATACTATGGTCACTTCTTTTTTTGTTGTTTTTGTTTTTGTTTTAAATTCTCTCCTGTGTTTTTTTTTTCCTTTGTTCTGATTTTTCTCTCCCAACATGATTCATGAAAAAATGTATATTTAAAGTTAATTTACAAGTATAACCACAAAAAATAATAAAGGGGCAAAAAAAGCTGAAATAGGGACAATATCATATCTTTCTCTCTGCCCTGTTTTCCCTCTCCCTAGCATAACTGTGGTCCTGAGATACAGAAGAACCTAAAGCACTTTTTTTTTTTTTTATCATCTGCTATATGATCCACTGGGAAAGTAGGTTGTAGCCCATTCTAAATTCTGCAAACTTTGGGAATATCAACAAAAACATTATAGAATTTTGTTGCTGCTTATAAACCTATAGTTCCAATATGTTCTCTAAACTTATTAACTACTCCTAAGTTATTGCATAACCTCTTTATTATTTAATACACAATTAACAAAGTCCATATATAGCTGCCTTTGAGTATAAAAGCCTCTTCCATCCCTCTCTTTGACAGTTCATTTGTGTAATAGAAAGAGTGCTGGTCCTGGACTGAGAAAAAGAAAAACCAAATCCTGCCAAATGCATTAATCATGTGACCCTGGGCAATTCACAATCCTTGTCATACTTAGTTCCCTTATATGAAAATTTGGAATAATAATAGCAGCTACCTCAAAGGATTTTTGAGGATTCAATCATGAGCAAAAGATTTTCCAAATGTTAAAGCACTATATACTGTGACATTTTTTCGTGTAATTACATCATTTTACGAGACTGAAGTATCCAACTTGTCAGGAAAAAATAAATATTGAATGATTCTTACAATTAAACTTTTTGGTGAGTACAGAGTTATTAGACAATATGCTGCTTACTAAGCTAGCCCGAACATTACATTTTGGCGCCCTAAATGTGGGACACTGAAGAAGCATACTGCATTTTGAGGCTTTGGATGGAAGGACTTACATTCAGCAGTTCAACTGATGTGATCGTAAACTCAGTGGAGAAGTCCCTGTGACCCAGAAATAGGATGAGTACAAAAATAGACAAGCAGGAAACTTTGGTAAGGGCTAAAATAGTCACTTTTGTTTTTCAGGTGAACTGGGGCAAACACTAAGAAAAGAGCCTTTCCCACCCCAAAGGAACTGAGTAGCAAGCATAGTTGGATTAATAAAGGAGCAAGGTTTGTTAGTAACTTGGAAGCAGATCATCACTGGACTCTTAAATATATTAGAGTATAAGTCTCCTGGGTTCTCTAAGGAAGAAAAATTAGAGCCAGAGATATGGAAAATAGTGGGAGAGCAATAAATTAATTATTATGAAGCTATGGGTCCTTATTCAATTCCTGAGGAAACATTCCTTATGTACAACATAATACAATTGGCTTTAAAGAATCCCACAAGTTTTTAAAAAGGGAAAAAATTTTAAGGTGGACAACCACACAAGGAAGTGTGAGAAGAAAGAGCAGAATGAGGATGATACTGACAAAGCTACTGAAAAAAACATAAAGAATTAGAAAAAGAAAGGAGTTAAGTACAGCACTGACAAACTTAAGGGGTGTGGTGCTTCTCACTTTCACAGTTCAGTTTCACTTCCTCCTACACCCCTGCTAAAGAGGAAGGCCAGGACACATCTGATTTGAGAATAGAAGCATATACTGTGATTGAAGAATTTGACTCTTCAGGTCAAGAAAGAAGATACACTGCCTTTAATCCGGAAATAATCAAAGATCTGAAAAAGGCTTGCACTCTTTATGGGTCTATATCATCTTATGTTAAAATATTAGAGAATTTGGCTTTTGAAATTTTAACTCTTAATGATTGGAAATCTATAGCAAGGACATGTTTAGAACCTGGACAAAAGTTTTTGTGGCTTTCTGAGTATAGTGAACTCTGTAGAATACAAGCCCAAAAAATAAACAAAGTGGAGTTTATATACCAGTCACCTTTGATCAACTAGCAAGTTTAGGTCCTTATGCAGACATTTTAGTGAAAATTAATTACCCTTTGACAGCATATGAGCAAATGCTGTTATCAGACCATGGGACACTCTTCCAGAAAGATAATAGAGAGAGGAAGCCTTCACAAAAAATAGCGCAAGGTCCAAATGAACCCTTCGCTGATTTTGTGGAATGTCTGCAGACAGCTGAAATATGAACTATTGGTGCAAATGGAGCAACAGAATAAAGACTCTAGTCTCATTTCCTAACCATTCTCATGGTACCTATCCTGCTGAGACCAAGACCCATCCAAAGGACTTCCAGAAAGCTAGCCTGAATATTACACAACTTGCTAAGGAAAATGCTAATGAGGTTTGTAGAAGAATTATTCTAGGGCTGCACAAGGATGCACCTCTCGAGGAGATCATAAGATGCTGTGCCACAGTGGGCACAAATACCTTGTATACCCAGTCAATGATGTAGACTTTTCAAGATCTGAAGATGGGAAGACAGGGACTCTTTTGGCAAGGAACTTCCAGAGAGACTCATCAATGCTTTCAATGTGGGAAAATAAAGCATTTGAAAGCTCAATGTTGGCATAAAGATAAAATGAAAAAACAGGGTAGGAGAAAAAGACCCCAAATCCCATGTCCAAAATGCAAGAAGGGCTTCTATTGGGCATGAGAATGTAAATTGACTCAGGGAAAGAAGAAGTGGAGCTTGACTCCAAGGCCTCAGGCAAAAAACACTTCGAGCATGATGGTAGCTGATGATTCACCCAGAGAGTCTTTAGAAGTTCAGTACTCTAACATGATCAATCAGCTGAGAAGCAATCTGATGTGGGAAAGGGATTACAATTAGGGAGAATAGAGTTGCATGCAGCTGGGACTATTGAGATATCTCCTGGAGAAGCGAAATCTGTTCCTGCCCAGCCTATAGATCTTTTGCTTCCAGGCACAATAGGCTTAACCATTTTACCTCCTGAGAGTACTTACAAAACAGTGTCTATCCATACACTGATTTGGGAAACTGAAGAATGTGTAGCTAATATCCCAGTCACTAATCCAGGTAGACAATGTGTGATCTATCACCCAGGAGAAGTAGTAGCATCAGGCCTTCTGATTGATACACACTCCTGAGATGCAATTTGGTGATATTTACCAAGATTTTGACTCCTACCAACAGAATCCAGGAATATTCTGGAATGCAGCTATTACAGCTGACCATCCTATGCTCATTATCTATGTAAATGGCATACCATTGAAAAGGTTGGTAGACATGAGTGCAGATCGCACAGTCATTAGAGGTGCCAGTTGGCCCGGTCATTGGCCAAAGATTAAGGCAGATGCCTATATGTCTGGCATAGGAGGATCAGTAGCAGCTGAAATTAGTGCTAACCCTTTGAGATGGATAATTGAAGATAAAACAGGAGTTTTTACTCCCTTTATACTTGAAAAAAAACCCATCAATCTATGGGGAAAAGACATTTTACAACATGAAGGATTATAACTGAGTACTTTGACTTTTGGGGCAGGACTACTGATGAAAGTCTGCCTGCACTCTCACCTGTTCCCATTCAATGGAAAACTGATACACCAGTATGGGTAGAACAGTGGCCCTTACAAAGTGAAAAAATTCAGGCCTTATTACATATAGTACAAGAGCAACTTGACCAAGGATACTTACAACCTTCTCTAAGTCCTTGGAATTCCCCAGTGTTTGTTGTAAAAAAGAAATCTGGAAAAAGGAGAATGTTGAATGATTTAAGAAAAATAAATGGACAGATGGAAACTATGGTAACTCTTCACCCTGGACTTCCATCTCCTACTCAGTTGCCTAGAGAATGGCCTCTTTGAGTTATAGACATTAAGGATCGTTTCTATTCTATCCCTCTGAATAAGGAAAATATGAAAAGATTTGCCTTTTCTGTGGCTAGAGTTAATTTAGTTGAATCTTATAAAAGATATGAATGGACAGTTTTGCCACAGTGAATGAAAAAAGCCCTACTATGTCTCAAATGTATATTGCCGCTGCTCTTACTCTAGTAAGAAAAGCATTTCCAAAAGTTATGCTGTTACCATTACATGGATGATTTCTTGAGGTGTGCAAATGTTAGAAGCATGTCTACAAAAGGCCATAGGAACACTAAGGAACTACAAATTGCATATAGCTTGAGAAAAACTTCAAAGACATGCTCCTTTTCAATATTTAGGATATAAAGTATACCCTAAGGTGCTTACAGTACAAAAGCTTTCTTTAAGAAGTTGAACACCTTAAATGATTCTCAAAAATTGATAGGAGATATCCAATGGATACATCCAGTGTTAGGCTTGACTACCTATCAATTGCAACCATTATATGACATTTTAAGGGAAGACAGTGCTTTAAACTCACCACGTCAGCTTACTAAAGAAGCTCAAGAAGCTTTGAGAAAAATTGAACTGGCTTTATCCAATGTGGTTGACAGAATTACTCAAAAATCTTTGGAAATATTAGTTTTTGCTACAAAAGAGGCACCCACAGCAGTCCTTTCATCAAGGAGACAGTGTGATAGAGTGGGTGAACCTCCCAGCACAATCAGAACAAAGCCTTACTCCTTACTCAGTACTTGTGGCTAGAATTTTATTAAAGGACATTAAGCAAGCAGTACAATTATCTGGAATAAGACCTGACATGATATATATCTTTTATACCAATGCACAAATTAATGTATGCTATGAAACCATCCCAGAGTGGCAAATTTTATTGGCCATGGCTCCAAATTTTACACATGGGTCTCCATTAAAGATAACCCGGCTATTACATAATTGGCAATGGATTTTTGAAGAAAAGGTTTCTAAGGTTCCTCTTAAAGGATCAACTATCTTTACAGATGCATCCAAACACAACATTTGTGCTGTGTATTCTCTCTCTCTCTCTTTTTTTTTTAATTTATTATAATAACTTTTTATTGACAGAATCCATGCCAGGGTAATTTTTTACAACATTATCCCTTGCACTCACTTCTGTTCCGATTTTTTCCCTCCCTCCCTCCACCCCCTCCCCTAGATGGCAAGCAGTCCTATATATGTTGAATATGTCGCAGTATATCCTAGATACAATATACGTGTGCAGAACCAAACAGTTTTCTTGTTGCACAGGGAAAATTGGATTCAGAAGGTAAAAATAACCCGGGAAGAAAAACAAAAATACAAACAGTTTACATTCATTTCCCAGTGTTTTTTCTTTGGGTGTAGTTGCTTCTGCCCATCATTGATCAATTGAAACTGAATTAGGTCTCTTTGTCAAAGAAATCCACTTCCATCAGAATACATCTTCATACTGTATCATTGTTGATGTATATAATGATCTCTTGGTTCTGCTCATTTCACTTAGCATCAGTTCATGTAAGTCTCTCCAAGTCTTTCTGTATTCATCCTGCTGGTCATTTCTTACAGAACAATAATATTCCATAACATTCATATACCACAATTTTCCCAACCATTATCCAATTGATGTGCATCCATTCATTTTCCAGTTTCTAGCCACTATAAACAGGGCTGCCACAAACATTTTGGCACATACAAGCCCCTTTCCCTTCTTTAGTATCTCCTTGGGGTATAAGCCCAGTAGTAGCACTTCTGGGTCAAAGGGTATGCACAGTTTGATAACTTTTTGGGCATAATTCCGGATTGCTCTCCAGAATGGTTGCATTCATTCACAACTCCACCAACAATGTATCAGTGTCCCAGTTTTCCTGTATCCCCTCCAACAATCATCATTATTTTTTCCTGTCATCTTATGTGCTATATATTCTCATTACTTAACTATAAAGAGAGTAGTCAGAACTCTTTTCAGTCAACTCAGCAGAATGAATTGTATGCAATCATTTTAGCTCTTACTTATTATCTAGAAGATGTAAACATAATATCTGATTCAGCCTATTCATTAGATATGGTACAAAGAATTGCCACAGCCCAAATAAAATCTGTAACTTCTAATATATATCAGCTCTTTAAGGAACTTCAAGAGCAAGTGAGAAAGGATGCAGGTAAGATTTATATCTTGCATGTCCACTCTCATAGTAGACTTCCAGGTCCTATTTTTTATGGAAATTGAAAGGCAGATAGCCTTGTAACCATGTTAGCCAATACTCCTTTATTTTAGGCAGCCCAAGAATCTTATTCTAAATATCATCAGGCTGCTCAAGCTTTACATTTCCAATTTGGGACAACAAAAGAGGAAGCATAGGAGCATAGTAAAAGCCTGTACATCTTGCCTTCCTTTCCACGCTCCTATGCTCCTTCCAGGAAAAAACCTTTGTGGTTTGAGGCCCATTGAAATTTGACAAATGGATGTGACCCATTTAACATCTTTTGGTCATCCATCTTTTATCCATGTTGTAGTAGACACATTTTCAGGATTTAATTTTGCAATACCTGCAGCAAAAGAAACAGCCTGAGTACTCACTGAATTCCTTATACAAGCTTTTGCAATTATGGGTGTGCCACAAGCAATAAAAACAGATAATGAACCTGTATATTCTACTAAATATTTTGCACACTTTTATGCACAATATCAGATTTTATACACCACTGGCATACCTTTTACTCCTCAAGATCAGGCAATAGTAGAGAGATTAGTGATTACACACACCTGGTTTTGGAAGTTGAATTAAAAAATATCTAACAACAAGAACAACAACAACAACAAAAAAAAACCTTGAAAAAATTAGGTAGTTTTGTGACATGTTTACATATAATATAGATATAGATATATAAATATATCTATATCTATCTATATCTATATATGTTTACATATATATGTATATATACATATCCTATGTGTGCATGTGTACATGTCACAAACATATATATTTGTTATCTAAAAGTGAAACAATTGAACTTGAGTGACTTCCTTTGTATTTAATGTTCTTCTTTTGACTACTTTGGTTTTGTTAGTTCAACTCTACAAAATAAAGTAAGATAAATTATTAGTTATTTTAGAGTCAACATTTTGTTGAAATATTCCCATCCCTTGTGGATCTGATGATAATTGCTTTAATGTTTTGGAATTTTGATGTTTGTTGAGGATTGCTTTAGCAAATACCTTGCCTTCAGCATTTTAACTGGCAAACAACATGGGCTTATTAAAATAGGTCATGCTATACATATCTAATAGCCTTTGTCAACACATTTACTTATTTAATGTGAAGAAAAATCCATGTACTTACTTTTAAGCTGGATAAATATTATGTATAGATACCAAGAACTGTTTAAAATTCTGAACTTTCTCAGATGGTACTTTCCAAGTCCATCTCCATGTGCATTGGGATATCATATATATATATATATATATATATATATATATATATATATATATATTACCTTGGTCTCTCTTCTGATGCTCCTTTGGTGTATCTTCTGTGAAACTTTTAAGTCAAGTTAAATCAAAACATATTTTATCAACTTGTTCTGTTTAAATTAACAACACAACAGTTAAAGCAATCTAAACTAGTAAACTTAGCTTTATGGGTAAGATAACAAGCAGATAAGTAGTGTTGGAAGGGATAAGTAGAGATGAGGTATTCTTAAGAAAGAGTCAGGTTTCAGTGAGTATGGTAATATGGAGAAAGTGAGAAAGGAAAAAAGAAATAATATAGAAGTTTGTTAATTATGGGGTAGGTATGCAAGAGATCACAGAGAAAGGTGAATAAGAATGTATTTCATATATTCTAGTTAGTAACAAGCAGATAAGTAGTATTGGAAGGGACAGGTAGAGATGAGGTATTTTTAAGAAAGAGTCAGGTTTCAGTGAGTATGGTAATATGGAGGAAGTGAGAAAGGAAAAAAGAAATAATATAGAAGTTTGTTAATTATGGGGTAGGTATGCAAGAGATCACAGAGAAAGGTGAATAAGAATCTATTTCATATATCCTAGTTAGTAACCCTTCTAGTTATAACACATACTGAACTTTGGACTAATTGAAGTACTACCTTTAATATAATATGTATGTGCGGAATGAATGAGCTTTTAATGGAATTATCCTATCAAGGAACTCAGTTCTTAAAAGTTATTTATTCCTTTAATATATGCATTGTGACCATATATGTTCATTGAATAATTTCATCAATATATTTCCTAAGTACAATGTAGATCTGTTGTTAAATTTATAGCAATAGCAACTTAAATAATAATTATCTACTTTATTTTACTTGTGGATCGAGTTTATTTAATTCTGTATTTTTTATCATATATGATCAAAATGAACATAATAGTATGTTGAAAATTAATATAAATATCAGCATTCCAAAAAAAATGCAAAATATCTGAAAGATACTTTTGCCATTTTATGGTTCTAATCCTCATTGTACCTATAAGTAAAATGAGGTTCCGATAATTTGAACATTTTTTTGCAAGAATGTGTATGAGTTTACCCATTTTATGTTAATAAAACATTCTAATTAAGAGGAATAGACAAAGCTAGAACCCAGATATACTGATTAATAATGCAATGAACTTTCCAACGTATGGCATTAAGATAGAATAACACATGAAATGTAAATAATTTTAATTAGGAGAGATTTTCATCTGACATCCTAATTCCCTAAATTGTAGCAGTTCTTCCAATAAATAAATAAAGATCCTGAATATATACAGCAGAGTAGACAGACAAGCAGTAGGATAGATACACAAAAACACATGTTTCCTGTGCAGTTTAGAGATGATTCTGTCTCATAACTAAAATGAAATTGTCTTTTCTGCATAAATATGATGAAATTGAATCATTTTGAGTAAAAGCTAGATTTTAAGTTTATTTTTTCTAAAATAGCTATGGATTTGTACTTCAGGTATCTAAATTCTTTTCAGTTACTTCCTGAAATGACAGTTTTGTGATATAACTGCTAAGGATGTTCTGAACTTTGTGTTTGTGTTTTGCTGTTTTTGTTGTAGTTGTGATTCTTTGTTTTGTTTTATTCTGCTTTTGTTTTTCTGTTTATGCCTTAAATGACTAATTTAGGGATTGAACTCAGAACTCTTGTTACAGGCCTCATACATTGCACAATTTTCAGGATAGAAGGGATCTTAGGGAACTTGTGTCTTGATATAACCATCTTGAAACATATAGATGGAATAGATGGAATCTCTGAAAAAGATCCAGTTTTCCTTGTCATCATTGGCTTTTAAAATGCTTTTTTTTTTTCATTCATTGATCTCTTCTTTATCTTTTGGTATTCCTCAAACACATAAACTACATCTTATTGGCTTCAAGAATACTATTCTTTTCCATGCAATAACACCCACAAAAGAAATTTGTTTTTCCACATATGTGTCAGAGAATTTCATAAAGATTGACTATTTCAATCCTTCATCTCACTAGGAAGAGGAATGTTCTTATTTCAATATATCCATAATTTTCTCAATGTGCAGTATCTCTCTAGTATTTTTGTTGACATGTTTTCCCATTTATACTCTTAAAAATCCCTGAGGACTCCAAGAAATTTCCTTTATAGGAATTATAACTATTGATATTTACATTAGAAATTAAAATTATTTTCTAAAAGTCATGTTGTTTTTCAGTCAGAACCATAGGAAAATCAACATCTTTTATGATGCCAATTATTAAAGATATTTGCCAAAAAATAAAAATAAATAAATGCATCTCCTCTCACTAATTTTGTTTTTGAAAATATAGTTTAAAATATTATTTATCTTGATATCTAATTGGTTCATTATTATTTTAAATTAATTAAAACATAATTAATATTGGGTACCTAGGTCATGCAGTAGATAATGTGTTGGTCCTGGAATCAGGAAGAGTCAACTTCCTGAGTTCAAATCTTAAACATTTATTAGTTATATGAATCTGAGCAAATCACTTAACTCTGTTTGTCTCAGTTTCCTAATCTATAAAAAAATGAGCTGAGAAAAGAAATGGCAAATCAATATCTTTGCCAAGAAAATAAGTGATTTTCCTATGTTTCTGACTTCAATTTGTTGTGATACATTGTTTTGGTTGAAGTATATAGGGAAAAAAAAACTTCCTTTTTATAGATATGTCATTAGAAGAGGAAGGAGTATTTTAATTAAAAAATAATATTTTAGTATTAGTCTGAAAAATAGTTTTTAACCTCCAAGACTCCATAAAACAGTTTTGGAGACCAATAAGAGCCTTTGGACCACACTTTGAGATTCACTGCCAATGTGGATGCTTCCTCTATAAATAAAAGTCATTATCTAACAAATATTTCCTAATATAGGAATTGTATGATTCCTATTCTTTTATCTCCAAAAATCCTTCATAGAGCATTGACTCTAAATGTTGGAGAACATTTTCTAATTTTATTATTATTATTATTATTTTGTACATACCTCATCTAATAGACCTCATTTTTCCACATGACATACTTCCTTTCTTTTTTTTAATTATACATGCCCTTGGTGTGTATGTGTCTGTGTGTGTGAGTGTGTGTGTGTGTGTGTGTGTGTGTGTGTGTGTGTGTGTGAGATTCCTTAAGAATGATATCACTGGTAATATGCAGGACCCTATCTAAATGTTAGCTATCATTATCATGAATATTTAAAAATATATTGAGTTTAAATATATTTATGTATTGCATATGAATTTATGCAACCTTTTAGTATGTTAATACCTCCAAATATGTTATATTTTATCAACACAGTTTACTTCTACCAAGAGAAAAAGTGAATCTTTCCCCCCTTAAAATAATTCATAACTGCCTGTAGTTCATCATTATCAAATGACCAATTGATAGTTAGGTTGGTCATAGTGTGACAGACATGCATCCAGTCACTGAACTCATCTTTGAAATTTTGTCAGGCTGGTTTAACAAACTCATATTTTCAAGGTGCTGACCCATACTTTGAGAACTGAGTTCATTTCTATGTTAATCTGAGAGATCACAGTAAGACTTTAGTAAAACTATGATGCAAAACAGAAAAAGAAATGAAAGAGAATCTCATTGAAAGGGGGTATCAAAGAGATATTTTTCAGGGATATCCAAAGGGATATTCTTTAGAAGTTAAAAAATAGATGAAATTTTGCAAATTTGATCATAATATCAAAGTGTGATATAGTCTTTTTTATTTAATTTTATTTTTATCTCTCCCTTCTTTGGATTGTCAACTACAACAAGCACTAGATATTGCATCCTGATCAGAAGCAAACACTTATTTGTCAATTGATTTGTCCAGGGAGTAAGAATTGAGCTATGTGTCCAAAAATGAAAGATGCCTATTGTCAGTTATTTGAACCATTAAATCAACCATCAAAATGTTCAACATCTTAATCAAACTCATCTGTGATTTTGTCCAAAGCAAGATTTCTTCCCGATTCTCATTTATACCCTTTAAGCTTTGATTGTAACATACAGCAGATTCCTTGCTTCACTGCATTCAATGATGTGAGAGGATTGAACTTTTTTTCTAGGTTTCTACCGTTGAAAAAATTTGAAAGCAGTATTTTTGTTGTCTTGTACAGGGACATGCTAAGGTGTCAGTGCTCTGATGTTTTAAAGGAATACCTCTTTGAGGAACAGCATTTTATCGTACTGATATTGAATATTGGTTTCAATGTAATAATTATCAAGGAAACTTTTTTCCCCCCACATGATACAAAAATTCAGTTTTGAACTACTTAAGTCAAAAGAGTTGATTCTGAGTCCAGTGCTCTTAGTATTCTATCCTCTGTGCTACTTAACTACCTCCATAATGTCATACTGAACATTTTGAGTGTTAATCTATTTGTAGGCTGCCTAGATACCATCCAAAATTGCAGAATCATAGACATTCAGAAATTGATTTTATTTACTTTGTTTTTAATTTCTGCCTCCCCCCTGCCATATGAATCCTAAACTTTTTTTTTTGATTTCTCTTCATTGTTTCTTTTCCTTCCTGTGTGGCCAAGCAAAACAAGTATAATTAGTCTTTATTTAATGAGTCAGTGAAAAACATGAAAATAGTTTTCATAATTCTCACCTCAATGAGTCTTCTCTTTTTTAGGCTAAATAAACCTAATTTCTTTGACCAATTTTCTGATGGCACATGTTTGAATTCCTTTACTTTCCTTTTTGTCCTGTCTGAATCAGTGTGCTAGAATTTCAAGCATTCTAGGAGGCTAAAAATCAAGAGGTAAAACACATTTTACCTCCTTTATATCTGGAGGATTCCTCAACTACTGTAGAGACTTTATAGTGTGAGATCAAGTGTGATATACTAATATTCCTATAAGAAAGAACATATTTACATATATTCATATTAACATAAATTTTAACAGTTATTTTTATCAAGATTTTTCCAGAATCACTAAATCTCAGACTATAAAAGGACTTGAAAAATCAGCTATTACAATTCATAGATAAAAATTAATTTTTAATATAACATCACAAGCTTGTATCTATTCAGATTTTGTTTAAAGTTTCCTAATGGTATAGATCCTAATCAATCCCATCTATAATGGGATATCTTGAATAGTCATCATTATGTAATTCCAAAATTTTCAATCTTTGTCTACTGTTCTTACTTCTTTTCTCTAGAACTATGGTAAAGAAATCTCTCTTTGGAAGTTAATTTTCCATATTCCCACTTCTCTCTATTTATTTTTTTTTCTTTTTAAAAGTTATCACTGTTATGAGCAGGTTGGTTTCAGAAAAATTAGGAAAAATTTAGATGAACTGATGCTAAGTAAAGTGAGTAGGACCAAGAGAACATTGTACACTGCAACAAGATTATTTGATGATCAACTGTGATTGATTTAACTCTTCAACAATTAAGTAAGTCAAGGCAATTAAAATGGACTTGTGATGGAAGGAGCCATCTGCGCCCAAAAAAAGAACTATGGAGATTGAATGTAGATCAAAGCATAATATTTTCACCCTTGTTGTTTGTTTGCTTGTTTGCTTTTTTTTTTCTTTTTCTTTCTAGCCCCTACTTTATACACGTGTGCAAAAATATTTGTAGCAGCCCTTTTTGTAGTGATAAGGAACTAGAAATTGAATGAATGCTCATCAGTTGGGGAATGACTGAACAAGTTATGATATATGAATGTAATAGAATATTATTATTCTAAAAGAAATGATCAGCAGGATGATTTCAGAAAGGCCTAGAGAGACTTACATGAACTGATGCTGAGTGAAGTGAGTAGAACCAAAAGAACATTGTAAATAACAACAAGATTTTGTGATACTCAATTGTCATGGACTTGGCTCTTTTTAACAATGAGGCAATTCAGGCCAATTCCAATAGATTTGTGATAGAGCTATCTGTATAAAGAGAGAGTTTTATGGGTGATGTGTTCTATGCTATGAGGTATGGTACCAAATGATGTGGTTCAAAGACCAAAATGATATAGATGATTTAGACACCAGAAGATGATAGGTACCAAAAGTTGGATTTCGGTCATGTGAAAAATTCACAATGGCCATTCTCTTTCGTAAAAGGTAGATTTATGTAGGGGAATAGATTACAGACAAAATGAAGGGATACAATAGATAATAAGAATGGTGTATATGAAATAGAGTGAAATGACATATGAAAGACAAGTTCCTTAGTGGAACTCACAATTACCCAGTAGAAAGGGAGCACCCATGAAATTGGGACAAGTTCTTAGTTGGCAGGCTAAATCCTGAAAGTGACTTAGCACCCTAAAAGAGTTAGCTGTAAGGAGAAGAAATGGTATTGAGAGCATAGTGAAGTTAGGGGAGATACCATGTAGCATAGGGGAAAGAGAAGGAGAAAGATACCAGGAGGTAGAATGTTGTAGGAGACTGACCCAAAAGAAGGCAGCAGCCATGGGATGGTCCATAAATAGATTTTATAGGGAAAATTTAATCTCAGGAACATAAATGGGATTTCTGACAGAGCATGGCAAAGAGAGATTGCTTGAGACCTCTACAGAGGGTGAATCTCAGGAGTTTGACAAAACATCCTCTAGAGGAATTGGGACCATGGAGCTAAACTGATTTCAATAAGAGCCTTTCTCCTACCTATCTCAGAGATCAATTCTTCTGCTAACCATGTCTAACACTGAAGACCTTTTCATAGGGACTGAATATGCATCACAGCATAGTATTTTCAACTTAGTGTTATTGTTGTTTGCTTCCTTTTTTTTGCCCTTTGAAATCTGACTTTTCTTGTGTAGCATGACAAACATACAAATATGTTTAGAAGAATTGCACATGTTTAATTTATATTGGATAACTTGCTATCTAGGGGAGGGGAGTGGGGATTAGAGGAAGGGAGGGAGACCAATATGGGATACAAGGTTTTGGAAGGGTGAATGTTAAAGACAATCTTTGCATGTATTTTAAAAAATAAAAAAAATATTATGAAAAAAAAAACTATAGGTAAAACATAACATTGTTATAATACATTTATCATTATTTTCTTAAAAAAGAAATATTGATTCTTTGAACATTAAGAAGGAAACATTTCTTCTTTTAAAGAAAATGTAAAATATAAAAGAATGACTAAGTAATTTTCCCCTTATGGATTTCTTCTCCAGCCTTAACCTTACCCCAAGGTACTTTAGAAGCTGCTCAGTATAAAACAGACACCCAAAAGGTATGACAACATTACTAAAGTAACAGGAGAGCTAAGTAGTACTAATACAGATCTAGTGGTAGAGAATTGATGTGAGAATCCCCTCTGGTTGGAGATGCAGGTCCAACATAAAAGAATTCACAAATCTGAAAAGTCTGAATGGCAAAAGGGATTTTTATTGGCACCGAGAAGCCAGCTTTGCTAGGAAGACAAACTCCTCAGTGGCAAGAGGTCCTGTGAAAGAAATAACAAAAGTGGTAACACTGAGAAAAGAATGTCTTCACAGCTGGCAAGTGTCCTGGTAGGCAGCTGTGCTAAGACAGGTCCCTTGGCAAAGTATAATCCTACTTCAGACTTCTGCATAAATTTTAGGTTCAAAATTGTCTTTTTATTGGCAGTCTGAGATTTGGTTCTAGTTGAAAATAGAGTCAATGCCCCCAGGCTAAATACTTATCTTGGAGTTTCAAGCCATTCAACAAACCCAGATCTTCAACTGAATAAAATCATTTTGAAGGCTTTTTTACCAGAGCCTGGAATTTCCTGAAGAGAATCAGGCTCCTCCCAAAAGATTAATAGAGGGTAATTTGACCAAGATCTCCAATTGAATGAAGCCACTTAACTTGTTTGGGAACATATGCTTTCCCAGACTTTGTGGAGTATAAAACTCTGAGTCTTCCTTCTTTTACAGATCAAAGGGGACATTCAGAGTTCACTCCCATTGCTTTCCCCCAAAAGTCAAAGGGGACAGTTTCAGAGTTCTTCCCTGTCATTTCCTTAAATAGAGTGCTCATCTGGTATTAGGAAGATGAGTTCAAATATAGTATTTGATATTGCCTAAATATGTGACTGTGGACAAATGACTTAACTTTTCTTTACCGCAATATTTTCAATTATAGAATAAAATAAAATTATAAAAATAAAATCATAAAACTTCCCAGGGTTGCTGTGGCAATCAAATGAGGTAATATTTGTACTAGACTTAAGTGTTTTACATGATTGCAGCCAAATAAATTTTATCATTACTGTTATTATTACAAAAAAAAATAATTATTATACGTTAGAATGCAATTAAACTATTTTAATTTTTACTACATTTTTTAATATAATTTATAATAACATCTTAGCAATCACCTATTATGGTTAATGAGAACAATGTAATGCCTTCAAAAGGCACTGAATTGTACCATTTCGGGGTGAGATATGTGTGTATGTGTCATAATTAGTTGATAGAAGATAATCTCCAGAGAAAAAAATGGCCATCCTGCCTTTTATTCAATTCCAATTTTGTAACACTGGATGTTACTGTAATTGGAAAGAGTTTTTTGATAAGGTCTGATTTTCAGTTCTGAGACAAGAAATAATTTTGAATAATTTGATAACAGGCTAGAAATTGTTGCCAAGGATAGGATGCTCTACTCATTAACTGAATCATTTTTTTTCCCTTTTCATTCACTTTGGCCATCACCTTTCCCTTAAAAACTCATAAATATTGCCTATAAGGATCCTATTTTACTTTATTTCTCTTCAGTTTACCTGGTCATTAGGTCCTACTTAGGCACAAAGATAGCCACACATACACCTGGCCTGAAATTTACATTTCATTACATAAATGCAATCCAATAACTAAAAAGATTTAAAAAGTTAACCTAATCTTTCTAAAGTATAATAACAAAATTAATAGAAAATAGTGATCCAGTGGTGTGGGGAGGGGAGGATCTGATTTCTGAGTGGTCCAACCAGGAATATATTGTAGTAAAAATATGATCACCTGTAATTATATTCATGTATAAAGTTGAAGGGTCATTTAATTTAACTTTGTTATGTATAGGAAGCATTACTCATTTGATTAAAACACAGAGGGAAAAGGTATTTTCTCCTCACTGCAACATATCTAATATATAATCCAGTTAGAGCAAAATTTTAGTTAACAAAAATGTGTACATATTTTATATCAGAGGAATGCAGGAATGAATTTGTTTCTCTCTAAATTTTAGCAAATTCAAAATTAGCCATTGAATTAAGAACATAGATTCAGCAATAAGTTCCCATTATCACTGGAGCAAATCTCTGCAACTATGAGTGAATCTGAAATTTCATGCATTCTGAGGCAAATATATCCTTTTCCTGTTATGCCATCTAAAACTGCATAGGCCATTTTCCATTCATTCATTATATCTCAAGTGCTAAATCTTGCCTTCTTAACTCAAGTGACAATTGACCTCTTGGGACTGTTAGCAGGGAATTTTATGTATTGAATGTGATCAATGAATCATTTAGTATTCTTGCCCAGAGGCAGGGACTTGAATATTTGGAAGAATGTTAACTAGAGGGAATAAGTTTATATAGAGTTGAGTCCTTCAATTAGACTTTCTGAAGTACTACATTTTGGAAATTCATAAACTAGAGGATAAAATAGAGATGGTGATGGATATGAGAGCTAATTAATTACTCTGGGAACTGAAAATGCCTTATTGCTAAATCATTTGAATAGTGTTAAATGATGAACATACCAGGGGATAAGACATGAAAGAATTATAGTATCCCATTTCTTTACTTCTACCATTCTACCCCATCTTCCTGTACCATTTTATGAAGATGATTTACAGAATAAACTTTTGTGTGGAAGACACTGAAATAACCAACTAAGAAATAAAATTTTCCATCATATTATTTTTTTTGGCATCACTGACCCCCTCTTTTTGTATTCTATGTTTTTCAATCCTGAATTTAAATTTGTTTGTGTACCTAGATATAGTCTAAGAAAATTCCTTTGCCTTTTGATGGGGCCTAGACACTTCTGAACTCATTATCTATATATGGACAAAGAGAGAAGTATCAATTTTCTATTGAGATTGAGGAAGGAAAAGCTCATCTTTCATATCCAGGCAGGTAAATATTTTTGATTGGTTTGTTTAATTTAGTCAAGCCTGGACATGGAATTCCATGAGGATTATTCCAGCTGTGTTAAGATTGATGAAATTCTTAGCATCACAAAACAGAATCTCTGTTAAAAAAGAAATTCCATATAAAAATGAACTGTTTTTCTCTCAAAATATTCAGCAATTATTTCTTATTCAGTTCAGGTTTTCAGAAGATAGAATGGGTTTTGTGAGGCAGAGAAGCATTGTTCCTAAACTGAATTGAGTGAGAAAAAGCTATTCTTTAGACTGTGAAGAATAGAATGACGGTAGGGGGAGGGAGGGGTTTGGGGAATTTAAATAGCACATAGAAACATAAAATACTAACTAGCTCCTACTCAATGGGTTCAAGCCAGAAGACTAGTATAAATCCAATGTACTGAAACAATTAAAAGAATGGTTATTCAAACTATCTTAAGAAATTCACTGACTCACAGACTAATATAGGAAAGCTTTATTTTACATTCTTGCAAGAATAGGTGCCTAAGTGAGTAGACACACCTTTGAAATTCCAAAGGCAGTATTTTATTTCTGATCTTGAAGCACAAGTCCCTTCCCTGATCCAATCCATTAATTGGATGTTACAGAAGTTACTGGACAGGACTCTCCACCCCTCACTACGTAGCCAGTCCCTGCCCCTAAGGAGCTTACCATCTATAAACTGGAAAATAACCGTGGAGGGCTGGGGGGAAAGAATCAAAGATCTTTTTTCCCCATCTCAGTCACTGATCCTGATGACAAAACCCAGTCCCTGTTCCCAAGGAACTTATTTTCTTTTTGGGGAAGATATATCCTAGATTAGTCTTTGATATTTTTTGTGAGTTTCAATTTTCTCATTTAAGTTTTATTTGTCCAATTTAATTTTCATAATTGTGGAAATAAAAAAAGATGGCCATCCATTTCTCACAGGTATTGAACTTCTATGAGACACCTTTAAAGAACTGTAGTAAAGAGGAGAGGTTTTTTTGAATATAGATTTATATTCATTTTTCCTAATACTCAAAAAAGTTTTTAAAAGTGGTATTTCAAATTATTAGCAAATAAGCTTGATACCTACTTCTGGTAAATTTGTGAAATGTATAATTAAAGAAACAGTATGTGAACATTTATAAAAAAGCAAAACAAAATAAAAAAGAAACCAACACCATGAAGTCAGCAGTTATCATATAGCTTCCATTTCATTATACATAATCATTTTTAAAAAGTCTAGCTTGATAAACTACTATGTTTTTAGCTTAGTTGATCAACTAAGAGAATTGCAAATATTTAATGTATTAGAATCTTAACATAAGTTGTTCACATTTATTGTTGCTATCTTCATGATCAGGATATGGCTAGGGATTAGGTAATCTTAAAAAAAAAAAAAAAGTATACTCTAGTGACTCTCCAATGCAGGAGAAAGATGTCTTAGAAATTTGAGAGGATACTTTCTACTCCATCAATTTAGTTTATGAACTCTGAAATTCCCTTTTCTGATTACAATCTGTTATTCTCTTTCTCTCTCTACCTTTAAATCACAAATTTGGTTCTTTGTATTCTATGTGAATTTTAATTCCTCTTTTTTTTTTAATTTTAATTTTTTTTTAATTTTAATTCCTCTTTCCTGAGGCTATCTCCTCAGAACTGGCTACATTTCTTACCCTTTTCTTATCAAGTATGTAAGGTCACTTCCCACCCAACTGCTCTCTGAGATGTCATGATCCCCTGCCTTATTCTGTAAGAAGAAATGAACTCTGAAGGACACACCTCTTCAATACACCTTACCACTGTGGTCCCTCCCTTCCTCTTTGAAGAGTGGATGAGAAATATTGGAGAATTTCTCCTTATCATGTAAATAGAACATTCAGGGAATTCACCCCATCTTTTCCCACTAACTTGCTTCCTTGGACATCATGATCTCTAGAACCTCAGCATTCTGGAAGATTAAATTAACTCTGTAATTCACAAGGTCCTCAGATCATTTCCTACCCCACCAGTTTCCTCTGTTTTTCTTTTCCTTCCTTTAGATAGTTTGCTTCTTGAGGGTGATAAAATAAACATTCTCTATGAACTACTAAAACAGAAGAAACTTTAGATTCAGAAAGGGGGACTTGGAATAAGCTCCAGTCTGATCACAGTTTGCAAAGATTATAACTATATTGTTTGAAAACTGATGCAGACAAGATTAGAAGCGAAGCAATAAACTGGGAAAATATTTTTACAGTCAAAGGTTCTGATAAAGGCCTCATTTCCAAAATATATAGAGAATTAACTCTAATTTATAAAAAAATCAAGCCATTCTCCAATTGAAAAATGGTCAAAGTATATGAACAGACAATTCTCAGTTGAAGAAATTGAAACTATTTCTAGTCATATGAAAAGATGCTTCAAGTCATTATTAATCAGAGGAATGCAAATTAAGACAACTCTAAGATACCACTACACACCTATCAGATTGGCTAAGATGACAGGAAAAAATAATGATGATTGTTGGAGGGGATGTGGGAAAACTGGGAGATTGATGCATTGTTGGTGGAGTTGTGAACGAATCCAACCATTCTGGAGAGTAGTTTGGAACTATGCTCAAAAAGTTATCAAACTGTGAATACCCTTTGATCCAGCAGTGTTACTACTGGGCTTATATCCCAAAGAGATTATAAAGAAGGGAAAGGGACCTGTATGTGCAGGAATGTTTGTGGCAGCACTTTTTGTAGTGGCTAGAAACTGGAAACTGAATGGATGTCCATCAGTTGGAGAATGGCTGAATAAATTGTGGTATATGAATATTATGGAATATTACTGTTCTGTAAGAAATGACCAACAGGATGATTTCAGAAAGGCCTGGAAAGACTTACACGAACTGATGCTGAGTGAAATGAGCAGGACCAGGAGATCATTATATACTTCAACAACAATACTATATGATGACCCGTTCTGCTGGACCTGGCCATCCTCAGCAACGAGATCAACCAAATCATTTCCAATGGAGCAGTAATGAACTGAACCAGCTACGCCCAGAGAAAGAACTCTGGGAGATGACTAAAAGCCATTACATTGAATTACCAATCCCTATATTTATGCCCACCTGCATTTTTTATTTCCTTCACAAGCTAATTGTACAATATTTCAGTCTGATTCTTTTTGTACAGCAAAATAACGTTTTGGTCATGTATACTTATTGTGTATCTAATTTATATTTTAATGTATTTAACATCTACTGGTCATCCTGCCATCTAGGGGAGGGGGTGGGGGTTAAGAGGTGAAAAATTGGAACAAGAGGTTTGGCAATTGTTAATGCTGTAAAGTTACACATGCATATAACCTGTGAATAAAAGGCTATTAAAAAAATAAAAAATTAATAAAAAAAATAACTACATTGTTTGAGAAAAGAAGTTGAAGTAGAGACAATTTTTCAGTTGTTCATAAGAGTGGGGAAAAGGGTGAGGTATTTATGGTGTTGTGCCTCAGTTTCCCTAATTGTCCTGCTTCAGCTTCCCTAAATTGTTCTGCCTCAATCCCCCTAGTTGCAACCCCTATTTCCTGTTCATTAGGGCTGAGATAATTAGGGCTCTAAAGATCTGGCCACTCTGGCATTCCAAAAGATAAAACTCCAGATATTCTAACTCAGATATCTAATTGGCATCCTCTATCTCTAAGTTCCAGACTTTCCATCTCTAGTGACTATCCCCTTCATTCCCAGTTTATCAGAATTTATGGTCCTCACCCCCTACCTTGTCAGAACCGGATTGATGGTCCCTTCTTGGAAATTCCTGCTCTCAGTGTTCGGACTGTACACCCTGCCTTTGTCTACCCTGATTGCTTAGAGCCACATATATAAATCATTGGGATCTCACGTTTTATGCTGCTGCTGCTGCTGAATGCTTTGAGACATCAGCCCTGGGACCAAAATGGATTCTTTGGTCCCAGAAAATCTCTCCCTCTCAGAAATCCAAATAAAATATTAAAAACTCTCTGATCACTACCTTGCCTCAGTTTCTCTGGCATCTCTCTCTCTTTCTGTATGTATATATGTGTGTGTGTATACACACACACACACAGACACACACACACACACTAAATGAGGGTTAAGAAAGAAATATAATAAATAGGGAAGTCATGTGGGAAGTGAGACTCTAGGGAGAAGATATGTGTGAATATAATAAGTCAGAATGCAAGAGGGTTGCTGCTCTTTAGATAAGCCAGAAAGTAAGATATTTGCTATTCTCTCTGAGCTGCTTGAGATGGTTTCAGCATCTAAATTTAACTAAAGTTTACTTCACAAAGGATAATAGGTATGTCAACAGCTCTGGACATCAAAAGTTTTGATTTGTTAGTTACTGTGCTACTTCATTATCTGCTTTCCCTGTGAAAAATGGAAGCATTAGCATGTTTAATTAATTTAGTATTGATTTTTTACTTATTTATTAATTATTGATTAATTTAACTTTAAATTAAATTAATTAATTTAATATATAACATTTACAGAACTCATGTTCACAAGGATAGGTATTGTCTCACATAACTTTCTTTATACTCCCAGTGCATATCACAGTGCTTGGCAGTTTGGTTGTTGATGGTTTGGGTGGTTGTGGTGCTGTGATGCTGGCTGTTGTTCAGTCTTTTCCATTATGTCTGATTCTCCATGACCCATTTTGGGTTTTCTTGGCAAAGATATTGGAGACATTTCCTTCTCTACCTCATTTTACAGATGAAAAAAACTGAAGCGAACAGAATTAAGTGACTTGATCAGGGGCATACAATTAATAAGTGACTGAATTAAGATTTGAATTCAGATTTTCCTGGCTCCAAGCAACTGTTCTATGCACTGTGCTAACTAGCCTCTCTCCATTGCTCTTTTTCACATGTTGTTGAAAAAAAGATGGTGTAAATCATGAAACCACCTTGACTTTAGGCACTACAAATTTATGTTACATTAACTAGGCCTACATTGTAGCAAAGCAATCCTTTTACAACTCTATAAGTCATTCAATATTTCATTCACCACTGCATTTTAAACAAATCTTTTCATTCTTCTTTAAACCTCCCATGCTTTTTCATCCCCCCATCTTATCATTTGAGTACTTTGCATCCTATTTCACTTGGGGGGGAAAATGAAGATTATTCATTTCCTCTTTCAGTGTTCCTCATCTCACATCTCAAAAAATTTCTTCTGTCTCATTCTCTAGCAACAAGTCTATGTTGTATGAAAAGGTGATGCTTTTCCATTAGACAAACTATTCTACATGTACAAGTGATCCCATCCTATCTCACCTTCTCAGATAGATACTTTGCTCCATTTCCATTGTAATGCTAGAGAAACTGAGGAAAGCAGAGACTAGTTTTTAATATTTTAATTGTGAAGAATTTAGATTAGTTGAGGCCAGCCAGCTGCATGGGACTCTTGTCTCAAAGCATTCAGCAGTGAGTAACTAATTCAAGAGACAAAGAAGGGCAGATGTGGAGGGGAGAGGAGAGAGATGGGGATACTGGGCTGAGGAAAGCCATAATTCCAGGAAAGGATCATAACTTAGTCATGACAGGATGAGGTCAAGATAAGAAGGTCAAAGGGCAGGACATAGCAAGGCAGGGTCAAAACTCAAAGGAATTATGCCAGCAGGCATAAAATAAGGTACCTGGAGTTTTATGACTCAATGGTACTCAATTGTTCCAATTGACTCGAGTTCCAATGGCAAGGTACAAAGGAGTGGGGATATAACAACACTGTTCAAGGTATAATAATTCAGGGAAACTGAGGCACAGCATCATCATTGTCACTAGTCCCTGACATTCAATCCCTCCCCCTCTACTTCTTCCCTTCTGTCTACTAATATGTCTTTTTCTTTCCCATCCTCAAAAAACTTTCACTTCATTAGCTACACATTGGTGTAGATAATATAGTGTAGCTATATTCCCATACTTAACTTATTCTATCTTTTGTGGCTAAACTCCTTGAGAAAGTCTTCTAGGATTAGTAATTTTACTTCATTTCTTATGTTTTTATTCCTAACTCTAAATTTTAGCTTCTGACCTTATCATTCAATTGGAACTGTTCTCTAAATTTGCTAATGACTTCCTCATTGTCAATCTAACCATCTTTTCTCAGTCTTTATCCTTCCTGACTTCTCTGATCATCCGCTTCTTAATACTCTTCTCTTTGTTCTCTTGATTTTTCTACTCTCTCCAGCTCCTCTTATCTAACTACTCCTCCATTTTTTTTGCTGGATCTTCATTCAGGGATTACTTACTTAATGTCCTACATTAAGGCATAAATGGGCATGAATGTCCCACAGGTTTTTATTCTAGGATCTTTTTCCCCTTTCTATTATATTGTTTAATTTGTAAATTTCATCATTTCCAATGGATTCAATTAACATCTCAGAGATGATGATTCTCAAATCTACTTATATACTCCAAATTCCTTCACTGAACTGTTGCATCTCTAAAAGCTTATTGACCATTTTGGTCAATATGATGCCCTATGGACATCTTAAATTCCACCGTCCAAAACTAAATTCAATATTCTTCCCCCTTCCTGGCCCAACCCTTCTTTCTTTCCAATTTCCCTATTGCTTATATCACCAACTTCCTCATAACCTAGGCTCCCAACCTAAGTATAATCATCCACTTCTCCTCTTCCCCTATATCTAATATATTGTCAAAACCTATAAGTCTTACTTGGTAAGATCTCCTATATATGAACAATTTTCTCTTCTGACTGTCACTAACACTGTGCATATTCTCATAACTTCATACTTATACTATTGCCACAGTCTCCTGCTTGGTCTCTCTTGAGCAAATTTTGCCCCAGTCCAGTCCGTTTTTCATTCAAATATCAAATTAGTTTTCCTAAAGTGCAATTCAGACCAGGTCAATCTTACCTTCTCTCAACTCTGTAAACTCCTGTGGCTTCCTATTACCTCCAGAATCGAATTAAAAATCCACCATTTGGTTTTCAAAACCAACTTTCCATAATCTGCTCTCCTACCACTACTATCCCCACCCCCCACCACTCCACCTGATCCACAATCCTCTGAAATCCAATGTGTTTAACAGTCCCATGACATCGGTATCCTTGCTCTTCATAAAACAAAATACTCCATTTCCTCACTCTGAACATTTTCACTGACTGTGCTCTAGGCCTGTAATTCTGTCATCCCTTTTTTTTGCCCCCTGTCTTCCCTGACTTTCCTAATTTTTAGCTATATTCCCACCTTCTACAGGACACTTTTCCAAATACTGCTTAATTTTAGTAAGTTCCATTTGTTGATTTTCCTCTAGTTTATTTTGTATATAATTTGTTTGTACCTAGTTGTTTGTATGTTATCTCACCCATTAGACTATGGGTTTCTTAAGAACAGAAAGAACAGGAAATATCTATTATTTTCTTTGTATTTTCCAAATTTAGCATAGTAGTCAGCACATAGTAAGCAATGTTCATTGAACCGCGATAATTTTTAATCTTTATTCCAGTTCTTAATAACAATATGTTTGATATGTGCAAACAAATTAGCTAAGTGTCTTACAAATGTTATTTCATTTTTATGCTCATTATAACCATGTGAAGTAGGTACTATTATTATCCATATTTTACAAGTGGGAAACTGAGGAAGAGGTTAAGTGACTTGTCTAGATCATGCAGCTAAAAAATATGTGAGGTCAAATTTGAACTCAAGGATTGTTCGAGCAGAGTTAAGATGTTGGAGTAAAGTCAGGGAGCTTCTTGAGCTCTCCTAGTTTTCCTTGAAAACCATATGAAACCAAGCCTCTGAACAGAGTTTGACAATATGAAATCACTCTCCAGCTCAAAATAGACTGAAAAAACTTCAAGAAAAGTTAGTCTCATAGGAGTCAAAAGACTGGGCCGGCTGAGTCAGATAGATTCTGGGAAAGCCAGTAAGAAGGTCTTAATCACAGCAAATCAGCAATTAAAACCCTCAATTATGGCTCAGTAGAGGAACAAATCAGTGGGGTAGCCCAAAGTGCCAGCACAGAAGGCAAATTCTGGGAAACCAGGCTGTTTCCTGGAAAGAGTAGCCAAACTGCTCCCAACAAACACAAGGGGCCCTTGTGTCAAAGCAAAGGCTGAGTTGCACAGAAAGATTGGGAAAGCTACTATGGTGACAGGGCAGTCCAAAACACAAACTCAGATAAGGATAGGGAGAAGGGAGGAATTTATGACCAAAGAAGAACTAGAGAACATCATGAAAGACAAAATGGACCCTTTGATTACATTAAATTAAAAAGGTTTTGCAGAAACAAAACCAACAGGAACAAGATTAAAAGGGAAGTATAAAGCTAGGGGAAAAAATCCTTACAGCCAGTATTTCTGATAAAGGTGTCATTTCTAAAATATACAAAGAATGGTGTCAAATTTATAAGAATACAAGTTTTTCCCCAATTGATGTCATTACCCAATTCATGTCAAAGGACATAAACAGAAAATTTTCAGATGATGAAATTAAAACCATTTTTAATTATGTGAAAAATTGCTCTAAATAACTATTGATTAGAGAAATTCAAATTAAAATTCTGAAGGACACCTCACCCCTCTTAGATTGGCTAAAATGACAAGAAAAGATAATCATAAATGTTGGAAGGAATGTGGGAAACCTAGGACACTAATGTATTGTTGGTGGAGTTGTAAAATGATTCAACCATTCTGAGAGCAATCTGAAACTATGCGCCAAATGCTATAAAATTGTGCATACCCTTTAACCCAGCAGTATTATTACTAGGTCTTTATCCCAAGGAAATCATAAAGGAGGGGAAAAGACCAATATATGCAAAAATGTTTGTAGCTGCTCTTTTGTGGTAGCAAAGAATTAGAAAAGGAGTGGATGCCCATCAGTTGGGGAATGGCTGAACAAATTGAGGTACATGAAAATAATGGAATATTATTGTTCCTTTAAAAATGAACAAGCTAATTATAGAAAAGCCTGGAAAGATTTACATGAACTGATGCTGTGTGAAACAAGCAGAAGCAGGGATACATTTTACACAATAATAGTAAGAATGTGCAATGATAACTATGAAAGACATGATTCTTCTCAGTTCAGGGATCCAAAGAAATCCCAATAGACTTTGTCCAGAAAACACCACCTGCATCCAGAAAAAGAACTAAGGAAACTGAATGTAAATCACCACATTATATATTCTCTTCTATCTGTTTTTTAATCTTTCCTATGATTTTTCCCTTTTGTTCTGATTTTTCTTTCTCAATATGATTCATAAAGCAATGTGTCTTAAAAATAAACTTACTACAATTAAAAAAAAAAATTAGAACTCAGGACTTCCTGATATCATATTTATTCCATGGCACCAGTTGTAAGAAACCACCTTATAAGAAACATACTGAGAAGATAATTGCCTATTATTGATTATTTCACCTTAAGAAATATAAAATTAGCATTGCTATGTCAACAAATTCATAGTTATTTTCTTTGGGGAGCAATAAACTTTTAAAACATCTCTGAAAAAGTAAAGTTGAGCAGAGTAAAAGTCTAAAAAAATAGCTGTATTTATATTAATTTTTGATTATTTGTAATTGTGTAGCAAATAATACTTCTCTCTCAAGTCCAAGGTTATTTGATATTCTATATAAAGTATTCCTGACTAAATCATGTCATAAGATATTTCCTTTCTCTGAGTTCTTTTGGACCAATTTTCTTCTAGAAAATTTCATGCTTACAGATAAGCAAGTTGTTTTCTATTCTCTACCTTAATGGCCATATTATTTTCCCACCAAAATCACCATTTCCTCCAAAGAAAACTTATTTTTTATCCCTACAAAACTATTTTTCCTTAATCAATAGCTAGCATTTGCTAATTATGATACTAAATTTTCTTATTTTTAAAGCACGTCAAGGTCATAACACTTTTCTTACAAGATCTTTGAGAGATAAATAGATTTAATACTCTACTTAGAGAATATTTACATAAGTTCACTCATGTGTGTGTGTGTGTGTGTGTGTGTGCGTGTAAAATATCTTGGCTAAATCTGTGCTACCTAAGATATGTAGACAATTACCAGAAATATATAAAACCAAAAATATTTCTCTAAAGAAAAAATAATCCAAGGAGAAGAAAAAAAGAAAATAATTATCAAAGAAAGAATTACATAAAGGAAGAACTACTATCAGCCATAATATCAAATGCTTTAAATCATTATTAATAAGAAAAACTAAATCTAAACAACCCTTTTTTAATCTTATGCCCACTAAATTGTCAATAGTATTTTATTTTTTCAATTCTATATAAAGATAGTTTTCGATATTCATTTTTGTAAGATTTTGAGTTCCAAATTTTTTTTCTCCACTTCTCCTTTATCTTCCCCCTTCTCAAGCCAGCAAGAAATCTGATATAGATTATATGTGTACAATCATTTTAAATATATTTCCATATTACTCAAATTGTAAAAGAAAAATCAGAACCAAAGGGAACAACCCCCCCCAAAAAAAAGAAAAGAAAATACTGTGATTTGATCTACATTCCATCTCCATAATTCTCTCTTTGCATGCAAATGGCCTTTTCCATCACAAGTCTATTGGAATTGTCTTAGATCATTCTATTGCTGAGAAGATCCAACTATCATAATTGACCATCACATAATCTTGCTGTTACTCTGTATGATATTCTTCTAGTTTGATCACTCAGGAACAGTTCATAGTTCATGTAAGTTGTCTTTCCAGGCTTTTCTGAAATCAGCCTACTCATAATTTCTTATAGTACAAGAATATTCAATTACATTCATATACAATAACTTATCTAGCCATTCCTCAATTGATGGGCATTCACTCAATTTCCAGTTCCTTGCCACTACCAAAAGAGCCACTATAGCTACTTTGCATATGTAGACTTTTCCTTCTTTTATAATCTATTTGGGATACAAATCTAATAGACATAATGCCAAATCAAAGGATACGCACAGTTTTATAACCATTTGGGTATAGTTTCAAATTGTTCTTCAGAATGATGGATAATTTCACAAATCCACCAAGCATGTATTAGTGTACCAGTTTTCCCGCACTCCCTCCAACACATCATTATATTTTCCTGTCATTTTAACCACCCTGATCGGTGTGAGGAAGCACTTCAGACTTATCTTAATTTGAATTTCTCCAATCAATAGTGATTTAGAATATTTTTTAATCTGACTATAGTTGGCTTTAATTTCTTCATCAGAAAATTTTCTATTCATTTCCTTTGACCATTTATCATTTGGGGAATCACTTGTATTCTTATAAATTTGGCTGTAAAAAATGTTTCTTAGCTTACTGCTTCTCTTCTAATCTTGTCTGCATTGGTTTTGTACATACAAAACCTTTTAATTTAATGAAATCAAAATTATCCATGTTGCATTTCAAAATGTTCTTTCTCCAAATATCTGACAGATAAACTACTCCTTGCTCTCCTAATTTCTTTATATAAGTATCACACTTTATTTCTAAATCTTGAACTCATTTCATCCTTATCTTGATGTAGATTGCGAGATACATACCCAGTAAATTGATAAAGAAAATGAATGAGACAACTAGTCAATGTAAGAGTCATTGTGGAAAGATGCATATTTTAGTGGAATTGTGAATCAGTAAAAGTATTCGGAAAAATAATTTTGGATTATTCAAATAAAGTCATAAAAATTACTATAACCTTCAATCCAGACTCCACACTTAGGTATGTATCCCAGTGACATCAGTGATTCAAAAAATACAAACTCTATATACACCAAAATAGTCCTAGAATTTTTTTTTTTTAAACAAAGAATTGGCTACCAATTATCATTAAAAAAAAATGCAATTGAATAATATGGTGTCATAAGAAAAAATAAATGTGATGGATATAGAGAAACATGAAAAAGAATTGAAGAACTAATATAGATAGAATCAAAAAAAAAATACTCTGGACCATGGACACAATGTAAATGGGGATGAACAATCACAAACTTAAAATTAAATTAATTTTAATTTTTTAATAAACAAAATTAGAAAGAATACTAAACAAATTATAAAGAATACACATGAAAGAATATCATCTTTTTTAAATATGGGTGGTTTACAAGTTTGGAACATTTCAAATGTTGTCTGATATTTTGTTTCCAACATACTAATCATTTTCCTGGTATTTTTCTATTTTTTCATTTGAAATATTTTTATAAGATGTCTTACTGTGATGGGATAAGGAAGACTAGAGGAGAAAATATAGAACCTACAAATATTTCAATAATCATATGCACTTAGATGTACTATCGAGTTAGTCTATCAGTATATATCTCATTCAAGTACTGAGCATAATCAATGGACCAGGTCCCAATTTAAAGAGTAGAACTGATTGACTTGCCTTTGGGAAATAACACTTCCCAAAAGTCTTTTTGATGTCTTCAGTCTTTCCTCTGAAACAAAAGTCTGAATTTTTCACATCAATGTTACTCTATGTCATAGAGTGACCTGATCTCTGAAGAGTTAATATTGCTGATATTTTTAAGAACAGTGGAGAAGTGCCTGTTGGGTGTGAGTAGACAGCAAAATATATCCAACCAAAAAGCTGAAAATGAGATTCAGCATAAAGGATCAAGGAGATGTATGACCAGAAAAGAAATTGCTTCAGTAACTAATGAGAGAACAAGAGAAAATTGGAGTCAACCAGAGAACAAAGTGACTTTAGAGTTAGAAAAATCTGAGTTGTCATTCTATCTAATAAGTTTACCAGCTGTGTGTTATATAGAAAGTTTTTTTAACCCCTCTCAGCCTCAGTTTCCTTATTTGTAAAATGACAGTGTTGACTGATCATTGATGGCTTCCAAGATCTCTTCAAGTTGAAATATAATCTATGACAGAGAACCTACATACTCCCTTGATAGCAATGCAATATAAAGAGACAAATAAAAATTATCCCAGTGTATTGGGTCAACCCATTATGGATTATTTATAGGAGAATAGGCACATAAGTCACAGAGTATGAAAAGACACATATGGGTTACTGCTATTCAAAAATGCTGGGTCTTTTCACATCAGTGAGATCACAGAACTCTTAAAGAATCAAAGCAAATACTAATCTTTTCTAATGAAGAATTCCACAAAATATTATTATTTTATTTCAGTTTAATAAGCACTTATTAAGCAAGTAAGGATTTTATCAAGTGACTGTGATAGGTATAAGATCTAAATAGAATAGGCTCCTCTGATGGAATTTGCATTCTACTACTTGTGTAAATATTTCTTTTCATTGGATGAATAATTAGATTTTATTTTCTTGAATAGAGTGTTCATATATCATGTAGATATAGTAATGCTTTTCACAAAATAGATGTTCAAAATTTTTTGCTAAAATTTTTATTAAATTAATAGATAAAGAGCAAAGCCAATTAAGTCACAAAATAACATCTAAATCACTAATTGAATTACTCTTGGGCTTGAAATTACTTCAAATTGTCTTTTATAGAGAGAATTAAGGGATTAGGGATTGGGACTCTAATTCTATTGATATTAGGGATTTTTTTTCCCCGAGGCAATTGGGATTAAAGTGATTTGCCCAGGGTCACACAGTGTGGAAGTAGTAAGTGTCTGAGGTCATATTTGAACTCAGTTCCTCCTGACTTCAGGGCTGCTGCTCTATCCATTTCATCACCTAGCTGCCCCTGATTTAAGGTATTTAACTACTAAGTAAAGAACTCCATCAATCAAAAAAGGTGTGTATCTCCTCTTCAATTTATGGTCATAGAAAGAGAAGGAAGGAGAGAAGAATTATTCATTTGTATAGTACCTATTATAAGAAAGACACTGATCTTAACAACCTGACAAGGTGGGTACTGTAAGTATACCCACTTTACCACTGAGAAAATTGAGGCTAACAGAAAGAAGGTAAGTGACTTTTCCAGTCACACAACTGAGATTACATTTGAACTTGAATGTTCCAACTTCAGACCAAGTGCTCTATTCACTAAGCCACTTAGTTGTGGTAATTATCTAGAATTCTGTGAGTTAAAGAACTTGCCCTGGGTTACATGGCTATATATGACAGAGCTAGAACTTGAACTCAGGTCTTTGTGACTAGAAGGACTGATCTCTAACCACTATACCATGCTGCCACTCCTTTTAATATATTTCTTTAATACTATATGCCCTTTCCAAGATCATACCTGTTTTGAACTGTGCAGTTGATGAATACTGTATGCAGTATGGTCTACAACTCAGCCACTTACATTGATGGGTTGCCAACCACTGCTGCTCAGAAATAATCATCTTGTTCCTGATTGTTACATGCCAGCCAGGTCCTTTATTTCTTCTAAATACTCTGTTTTTATAACTATGATACATCATTTGATATTTTGCTTCAATGAATTCTTGAAACATTCTTTCTAGCACTCTGCTTCTGGCTATCCCATTTCAGCTTATCATACAGCTGTTTCCTGGGCAAATGGTGTCATCCTTTCTCCACACATGTCCAAAACTGTATTGCTTCCAAATTAATAGAATGGATGCATTCCCAAACTTCATTGGTCATTCCTCTTTACCATTTTAAGGCAGACTTGTCACCCATAGTAGAGAAGAGTTTTATCATAAGGTCCCTTCAGGCAGTTTTACAAATAACTCCTTCGAAATGTAAAAGAGTTTTGATAACAAATGTTCCAATATAGTTGTCCTTTATAAAAATCTTTCAATGCATCTAATCCTGAATATCATTAAAAGTTCTAATGAGGGGGCGGAGCCAAGATGGCGGAGAAGACACACTCGTCTTTCTAAGCTCTTCTCTTACCCTCTTTATCAATATTATATCCAGCCTCAAAAATAGTCTTGACTACTACAATTCGTAAAGATAAGAAGTAGAACAACTCACCAGCCAAAAAAAATCTGCAGTCTCGCCAAAAAAAGGTTGGTTCCGGGGCCAGGGGGGAGATCGGCACAGACGGGGAGAGAAATTAGGTTCCGAGGAGAGTCTCAAACCGAGGGTGAAGGCACAGATCTCATCACAAGCGCGCAGCCCCAACCTGCAGTAAGGGGCTTTTCCTTGGGGCAGTTGTGATCCTGCACGGCAGGAGGACGCAGCCCGGGGTTAGCCTCCAATCTGCACAGGGGGGAGCTCGGCTTGGGGCCATAGAGCTTTTCCAGGGCCGATTTGCATCAGGCAGAGACGCTGGGCAGAGTTTGTGCCTGTCTGCATTCTGCACTCAGCTGCTAATACTCACAGTCCAACAAGAGGCTCCGGCCTGGGCGGTGACACTTTCACCACTTAGTCTCTAGCCTAGGGCAATCGATAATCCACTCAGCCCTACTAAGCAGTTTGATAGCTCTGCCAGTGCTGAATCCACCTCCTGTTGGGGGAAGGGAAAACTCTCACACAGAGCACTCCCATACCTTGGAGCCGGAAATCGGTTTACATCTCTCCCTATTCTGCAGAGGAAGCTGGTAACCCCCTTGCCTAGGAGACCTACCCTAAAGGCTTTAAAACATGAATAAAAAGATGAAAAGAACAATCGACAGCTTCTATGCAGAAAAAGCAGGTCAGCAAACCTGAAGAGACCTCAAACAGCAAAAATGCATCAGACTGTCCTCCTTTACATAATGCTCTCATAGAAGAGACCATTAAAAGTCTCAAAAGAGAGTTAGAAGATAAATGGGGAAAGGAAAGAGAAGCCTTACAAGAGAGCAACAACTTCCTGAAATATGAATTGGAAAAAGTAAAAAAATCTCAGGAAAGTAAGAATTGTGAATTGGAAAAAATAAAGAATTCACTAGAAAGTAGGATTTGTGAATTGGAAAAGACAAAGAACTCGCAAGAAAGTAGGATCCGTGAATTGGAAAAGACAAAGAACACGCAAGAAAGTAGGATCTGTGAATTGGAAAAAGAAAATAATTCACTAAAAAAAAAAATTAGTGAAATGGAAAAAAATTCCACAGACCAAAACAATACATTCAAAAACTCAATTGGACATATACAGAAAGAAGTAAAAAAAGCTAATGAAGAAAATAATTCTTTAAAAATTAGAACTGAACAAATAGAAACTAATGATTCATTGAGACAGCAAGAATCAGTCAAGCAAAAACAAAAAAATGACAAACTGGAAAAAACCATGAATTATCTACTTGCAAAAACGACAGACTTGGAAAATAGATCTAGGAGAGATAATCTGAGGATTATTGGACTTTCTGAAAACTATGATGAAAAAAAGAGCCTAGATACTATTTTACAAGAAATCATCAAAGAGAACTGCCCAGATGTAATAGAATCAGAAGGTAAAATAGGCATTGAAAGAATTCATCGAACACCTTCTGAAAGAAACCCTAAAATAAAAACCCCAAGGAATATTGTGGCAAAATTTCAGAACTATCAGATTAAGGAAAAAATTTTACAAGCAGCCAAAAAAAAACCATTTAAATACCGAGGTGCCACAATAAGGATCACCCAAGATCTGGCTGCCTCTACATTAAAGGAAAGAAGGGCCTGGAATATGATATTCCGAAAGGCACAAGAACTTGGGATGCAGCCAAGAATAAACTACCCAGCTAAGCTGAGCATTTTCTTCCAGGGAAGAAGATGGACATTTAATGAAACAAATGAATTCCATTTGTTTCTGAAGAAAAAACCAGAACTAAACAAAAAATTTGATCTCCAAGAATAGAACTCAAGAGATGCAGAAAAGGTAAAAATAACTCTTGAGAATTGTATTTCTGTTGTGGATATACAAAAAGAATACATGTATAATTTGATTGTACTGATATAACATAAAAAAGGGAAGTAGATATGGAAAAGGGATGATGGCAGAATAAGGTGGGAAGGAGGGATAAAAAGAGGGAAACCACATCCCACAAAGAGGCTAAGGAAACTTATCATATCTGAGGGAATTTAGAGAGGGGGAGGAACATTGTGTGAATCTTACTCTCATCAGAGTTGGCTCAAAGAAAAAATAATTGACATTTGTTTTAGAGAAAATTCTCTCTCGCCTCATTAAAAACGGGGGAGAGGAAAAGGGAAAAGAAAAAGAGTAATAAGGGAAGGAAGGGGGAAAGACTCAAAGGGGGGGAGGGAGGGATTATAAAGAGGATAAGTATCGTGATACAAGAGGGGTACATAAGTTTAAAAGGGGGAAAGAGGGTTGGGGGAGGCAAGAATAAGTAAAGCACAATCTGGGGTTATTAGGATGGCAGGAAATACAGATTTAGTAATTCTAACCGTAAATGTGAATGGGATGAACTCCCCCATAAAGAGGAGGCAGATAGCAGACTGGATCAAAAGTCAGAACCCTACAATATGTTGTTTACAAGAAACACATTTAAAGCAGGGGGATACATATAGAGTAAAGGTAAAAGGCTGGAGCAAAATCTATTATGCTTCAGGTGAAGTCAAAAAAGCAGGGGTAGCCATCCTTATCTCAGATCAAGCAAAAGTAAAAATTGATCTAATTAAAAGAGATAAGGAAGGAAACTACATCCTGCTAAAGGGTAGCATAAACAACGAAGCAATATCAATATTAAACATATATGCACCAAGTGGTATGGCACTCAACTTCCTAAAGGAGAAGTTAAGAGAGTTGCAAGAAGAAATAGACAACAAAACTGTAATAGTAGGAGATCTCAACCTTGCACTCTCAGAATTAGACAAATCAAACCACAAAACAAATAAGAAAGAAATTAAAGAAGTAAATAGAATATTAGAAAAATTAGGTATGTTGGATCTTTGGAGAAAATTGAATGGAGATAGAAGGGAATATACTTTCTTCTCAGCAGTTCATGGAACCTATTCAAAAATTGACCATATATTAGGACATAAAGACCTCAAAATTAAATGCAAGAAAGCAGAAATAGTAAATGCTTTCTTTTCAGATCATGATGCAATAAAAACTACATTCAACAAAAAGTTAGGGGGAAATAGACCAAAAAGTAATTGGAAACTAAACAATCTCATCTTAAAGAATGATTGGGTGAAGCAGCAAATTATAGATACAATTAATAATTTCACTCAAGATAATGACAATGATGAGACATCATACCAAAATTTGTGGGATGCAGCCAAAGCGGTAATAAGAGGGAATTTTATATCCTTAGAGGCTTACTTGAATAAAACAGAGAAAGAAAAGATTAATGAATTGGGCTTGCAACTAAAAAAACTAAAAAAAGACCAAATTAAAAACCCCCAATCAAATACTAAATTGGAAATTCTAAAATTAAAAGGAGAAATTAAAAATATTGAAAGTAAAAAAACTATTGAACTAATTAATAAAACTAAGAGTTGGTTCTATGAAAAAGCCAATAAAATAGATAAGCCTTTGGTAAATCTGATTAGAAAAAGGAGGGAGGAAAATGAAATTAGTAGTCTTAAAAATGAAAAGGGAGAACTTTCCACCAATGAAGAGGAAATTAGAGAAATAATAAGGAGTTATTTTGCTCAACTTTATGCCAATAAATTTGATAACCTAAGTGAAATGGATGACTACCTCCAAAAATATAGACTTCCCAGACTAACAGAGGAGGAAGTAAATTGCTTGAATAGTCCCATTTCAGAAAAAGAAATAGAACAGGCAATTAAACAACTCCCTAAGAAAAAATCCCCAGGACCAGATGGATTTACATGTGAATTTTACCAAACATTTAAAGAACAATTGGCCCCAATGCTATATAAATTATTTGATAAAATAGGGAATGAAGGAGTCCTACCAAATTCCTTCTATGACACAGACATGGTACTGATACCTAAACCAGGTAGGCTGAAAACAGAGAAAGAAAATTATAGACCAATCTCCCTAATGAATATTGATGCTAAAATCTTAAATAAGATATTAGCAAAAAGACTACAGAAAATCATCTCCAAGATAATACACTATGATCAAGTAGGATTTATACCAGGAATGCAGGGCTGGTTCAATATTAGGAAAACTATCAATATAATTGGCCATGTTAATAACCAAATTAACAAAAACCATATGATCATCTCAATAGATGCAGAAAAAGCATTTGATAAAATCCAACATCCATTCCTATTAAAAACACTTGAGAGTATAGGAATAAATGGACTTTTCCTTAAAATAATCAGCAGCATCTATTTAAAACCATCAGTAAGCATCATATGTAATGGAGACAAACTGCAACCATTCCCAATAAGATCTGGAGTGAAACAAGGTTGCCCACTATCACCGTTACTATTTAATATTGTATTAGAAACGCTAGCTATAGCAATAAGAGCTGAGAAAGAGATTAAAGGAATAAGAATAGGCAATGAGGAAGCCAAATTATCACTCTTTGCCGATGACATGATGGTATACTTAGAGAACCCCAGAGATTCTGCTAAAAAGTTATTAGAAATAATCCACAACTTTAGCAAAGTTGCTGGTTATAAAATAAACCCACATAAGTCATCAGCATTCTTATATATCACTAACAAAATCCAACAGTCAGAGTTACAAAGAGAAATTCCATTTAAAGTAACTACTGATAATATAAAATATTTAGGAATCTATCTGCCAAGGGAAAATCAGAAACTTTATGAGCAAAATTACAGACCACTTTTCACACAAATTAAGTCTGATCTAACCAATTGGAAAAATATTAAATGCTCTTGGATAGGGCGAGCAAATATAATAAAGATGACAATATTACCTAAACTAATCTATTTATTTAGCGCTATACCAATCAGACTCCCAAAAAACTATTTTAATGACCTAGAAAAAATAACAACAAAGTTCATATGGAAAAACAAAAGGTCAAGAATTACAAGGGAATTAATGAAAAAAAAATCAAATGATGGTGGCTTAGCTGTACCAGATCTAAAATTATATTATAGAGCAGCAGTTACCAAAACTATTTGGTATTGGCTAAGGAATAGATTAGTTGATCAGTGGAATAGATTAGGTTCAAGGGATAAAACAGTCAACAAATATAGCAACCTAGTCTTTGACAAACCCAAAGATCCCAGCTTTTGGGATAAGAACTTACTGTTTGATAAAAATTGCTGGGAAAATTGGAAACTAATATGGCAGAAACTAGGCATTGATCCATACTTAACGCCGTACACCAAGATAAGGTCAAAATGGGTTCATGACCTAGGCATAAAGAATGAAATTATTAATAAATTAGAGGAACATAGGATAGTTTACCTCTCAGACCTGTGGAAGGGGAAGGTCTTTATGACCAAAGCAGAACTAGAGATCATTACTGATCACAAAATAGAAAATTTCGATTATACCAAACTGAAAAGTTTTTGTACAAACAAAACTAATGCAGACAAGATTAGAAGGGAAGCAATAAACTGGGAAAATATTTTTACAGTCAAAGGTTCTGATAAAGGCCTCATTTCCAAAATATATAGAGAATTAACTCTAATTTATAAAAAATCAAGCCATTCTCCAATTGAAAAATGGTCAAAGGATATGAACAGACAATTCTCAGATGAAGAAATTGAAACTATTTCTAGTCATATGAAAAGATGCTCCAAGTCATTATTAATCAGAGAAATGCAAATTAAGACAACTCTAAGATACCACTACACACCTGTCAGATTGGCTAAGATGACAGGAAAAAATAATGATGATTGTTGGAGGGGATGCGGGAAAACTGGGACATTGATTCATTGTTGGTGGAGTTGTGAACGAATCCAACCATTTTGGAGAGTAGTTTGGAACTATGCTCAAAAAGTTATCAAACTGTGCATACCCTTTGATCCAGCAGTGTTACTACTGGGATTATATCCCAAAGAGAATATAAAGAAGGGAAAGGGACCTGTATGTGCACAAATGTTTGTGGCAGCCCTTTTTGTAGTGGCTAGAAACTGGAAACTGAATGGATGTCCATCAGTTGGAGAATGGCTGAATAAATTGTGGTATATGAAAATTATGGAATATTACTGTTCTGTAAGAAATGACCAACAGGATGATTTCAGAACGGCCTGGAGAGACTTACACGAACTGATGCTGAGTGAAATGAGCAGGACCAGGAGATCATTATATACTTCAACAACAATACTAGATGATGACCAGTTCTGATGGATCAGGCCATCCTCAGCAACGAGATCAACCAAATCATTTCTAATGGAGCAGTAATGAACTGAACTAGCTATACCCAGAAAAAGAACTCTGGGAGATGACTAAAAACCATTACATTGAATTCCCAGTCCCTATATTTATGCACACCTGCATCTTTGATTTCCTTCACAAGCTAATTGTACAATAATTCAGAGTCTGATTCTTTTTGTACAGCAAAATAATGTTTTGGTCATGTATACTTATTGTGTATCTAAGTTATATTTTAATATATTTAACATCTACTGGTCATCCTGCCATTTAGGGGAGGGGGTGGGGGGGGGTAAGAGGTGAAAAATTGGAACAAGAGGTTTGGCAATTGTTAATGCTGTAAAGTTACCCATGTATATATCCTGTAAATTAAAGGCTATTAAATTAAAAAAAAAAAAGAAAAAGAAAAAAAAAAGTTCTAATGATATCTGGACTTGATAGATAGTACTCATTCAAAAAATTGTGTGCCTCTTACTATCATAAATTTGATGGCCATTGATTAGTATACCTTAGGTCAGTGAGTTTTTTACCTAGGAGTAAGAAGAGTGAACAAAACAAGTGACAAAGAGGTAGGTCACTGCTGTTCCTCAAACACACATAAAAGGTAAGGGAGAAAAAGCATAGAGAAAAGAAAAATAAATTAGATTAAGAGAGAAGAAAGAAAATACAATAAAAGGGAAAAGAAAAGAGTATGAGAAAGAAAGAAGAAAATCAGTTAAAAAAAAAGTTTTGCAGATGTTGAGAAATAATAAGATCCAAGAAAGAATTAAAATGAGTTGATCTGGAAAATTTCTTCCAATGTTTAATTCTGTGATTTGATATCATTCAGAGTTTTACAACCTGATTTGTACTAGATCAGTGTGATTCTCAACTTAAAGTATTCTCTTCCCATAATGACTTTTTTTTTTTTTTTCTGAAATGTCCATGACAGTTCAAATTTGGTCAGTGGACAGGGCCCGGGAGGGAAGGAGAATACAAAGGTCAAGGGTCAGAGGATGAAGACATGGGAAAAAGAAAATGGAGTAGATTTTTCAAGTACATAGATTTTTAGATATAAGAATTTTGCAGATCCATAATAATTTGTTGCAGGCTAGCAATTGTAAAAGATGTTCTAGATGATTATGAGATGTGGATTTGCATTCAATATTATAGTGATGAATGTATAGTGAGGAAGTGCCTCACTTCCCCAGAGTTAAAAATAAGCAGAATATTCCCTCCCCATTTCCCATCCACGTTAATCAAGCCCTACTGTCAATGCACCCAGGTAAAATGGTGGTAAATGGGATCAAAACAGACAGAAATAATAACTAAGACGTGTTACTCCCTCAATACTTTTAATGGTTTCTATTTCCGGTCTCATTAGACAGTTTCTAAACAGTATCACCAGAATAATGTCGTTTTAGAAGGCTATTTGTATAACTTGCATGATAAAACCCTAAAACTTCCAGTTATACTATCTCTCAAATCCTCAATAAATACAATAAATACTTTTATTTTAGTGCTGTCCTTCAGTTATTTCTAACTTATCATGTACATAGCTTGCCTGCACGGAATTAGTTGCATGCTAAATCCCTATCAGACTGCAGATTCTTTGAGAGCAGAAACTGTCTTTTCCTTTCTTTGAGCACAACAGTACCTGGTACTCAATAGGTACTTAATAAATATTTATTAACTGGCTGACTAATTTCAATTTCAATTACTCTTTTCTATAAAATAAGAAGAATGAAGCAGCATTCAGATTTTTCACTAGAAACAATGTTGGGTAATGCTTATGTTTCAGCTAAATTATCTTTTTTATTATCTTAACAACCAAGAGGGTTGTGAGGCTCAAATGAGATAAAGGTTATAAAATAATTCACAAATCTTAAAGCACAATATAAATGCATGCTTTTTTTCCCTTATTGTTGTTATTCTACAGTCACCAAGTCTAGTCTTTGGTGAGAGTTTTATTCCTGTGTTTTTAATTACACTAGAGAGACAGACAGAGACATAGAAAGGGAAAGACAGAGAATTAAATATATTTTTCATTATTTAAGCTTCCTTAAGTCTAGACAAGAAATAAGACGATGCTTTTTATCAGTTCTGATTTGTATCAATTTCATATTTATGAGATAAAAATGAAAGTTTAACCATTTATTATAGCAAGCTGATTAGAACTAGCTCCAGCATTTCTTTGATTATAATAGTAGTCATGTTTTAATGGAATGTAAGTGTGTAAAATACACAAAATCAAATAATAAGTAACATTAAATAAAAATTAAACTAAAGATCAAATACTAATAAATAGGAAAAAATCTTAGAGGTTATCATATTCTGTAATTTAAAAAAAATTATGTGGCAGATCTATAAATATTAGATGACTTGTTCAGTGTCTTGTGGATAATAAATAGTAGATCTTGGATTTGAACCAAAGTCCTCTGATTTAGTTATTTTAAACATGTAAAATGTAGCTGGAAAAATAGGCTGGAAGTAATTTGTTAAGGAAAGATTGAGGGAGCAAGCACAGTAAAAATAATTCTGCCTCTCATTTCTGACTTGTCTTTATTTAAAATAAAATAAAACATGAACAAAAAAAGAATGTTTCTAAGAATTGGCATTGTTTTCTTTTCCAACCAGCCCAGTTTGGTGAGAATTAATGATGGGAAAGGATAGCAAAATATGCCCATTCACCCTAAGTAAATGTGAAATTGAAGGAGAGAGGAGAGAGAACTATAAAGGATCAGAATTTCTTCCACTATTATAAAACACAGTTCATCTTTGACTCAATACAGGGGAAATTCTTTAAGTCTATCTTTTACTAGAAGTCTTAAAACCATTCTTAATTCTAGTGCTTTCTCTATCAATTACTTCCTATTTGTCCTGTACATAGTTTGTCTTGTATGCATTTGTTTCCATAATGTATTAGCCCTCTCACTGATTCAGTGGGTATTTATTATTTGTTGATTGATTACTTGATTGGAACAAATAGTTAAATCCCTTAACCAGAGTTATAAGCTCAGTATGTATTTGAGATAGAATTTAAATCGAATTCTTCAGAAGTGAGGAATGAAGTAATGAAGGAAAGAAGGAGAGAAACAAGGAGTGAAGGAAGGAAGGCAGGCAAGAAGGAAGAAAGAGTTGGTGGAGGAAGGGAGGGAAGAAGAAAAGTAGTCGAGAGAGAGAGAGAGAGAGAGAGAGAGAATAAAAGAGGGAGAAAGGAAAGGAAAAAGGAGAGAGAAAGGAAGGGAGGGAGGGAGCAAGGGAGGAAAAGAGGAAAGAGATGAAAGAAAGGAGCAATTAATGAGCAAATAGATGAATGAATGAAAAGGCTTTATTAAGCATTTACTGTGTGCCAAAAACATGTGTCTTGATGGAGATAAAAATATTTTAAAAGATAATTCCCTTGACTTCAATGAAGTTACATTTTAATACTAGAAAATAAAACATAAGGAAATATTGACCAGGGAAGGGAAATATTGTTCTGGGGAGGTGAAGGGAAGAAAAGTTCTGTAGGCAAATAGAGAGATAGGTTGGTAAGTGGAGAGAATGTAAGCTAAATCCTGGTCTGATGTCTAAAGGTAACCAGTAAGTCTAGTGAGCTAAGTGCCACTAAGATATTAAACCCAGTCTCCTCTAATATTTGTTCATGATAATTTTGAAATATGTTTTCTTGAAGAACATAAAATTATAACTAACGCTTCATCATGGAAAGTCTATTTTTTGTTTTTATTTTTTATACTTTCATGATGTTATTAGAAACGGAATGATCTAATTAAATAGTTATAACATTTTCAAAAGATTATTATACACAGATAATTATTTTACAACTTCAGCTCTTATCCTATCATTTACATAATCATATAAGCTTTTATAATGAATTAGTTGACTGGTTCAGCTAATTCTGCTATTTCATTCGTCTATATGAAAAGAAATCAAATGTTAAAATTGAAAATATTCAGCATTGCAGATTGTCCATTAAGAGATCAATTAAAGTTATAGATGCCAATTAACAAATATCTTATTTTGAAAAGATGTTTGGATTTTTATTCTATTACTATGAAAATACTGACTCCTATTTATACAGCAAGAAAAGATATCGCTTAAGGGTATTTTGCCAGTCAAAAACATTTAGGCCATTTTTATATGTTTACACTGATTAAGTGCATATTCCTCAAAAAACTGAGATAGCATATTTGATATAACCAAAAATAAGGCCTAACTTATTTAAAGAAGCTATTTGAAAATAATTAGTTTTTTTTTTTTTTTTTCTATCTCTTTTGGTCTACATCTAGTGACTTGTCTGCTGCACTAATCTTTAGACTAATTATACAAAAGATAGAGTTATTGGTAATCTATATCTTTTGCAAAGCTTTGTTGATTTTAACCAAAAACAATGACAAAAAAAGATATTAGTTTCACTGAACCAAACATCTATAATTAAATCAGAGGATTGAAAAAAGATTAAAGACTAATTAGGTGAAAATTATGGATTACAACCTTCATTTTGTTCAATTAATATCAAAATCAGAACAATGTTCATGAGAAAAATCTGTGCTTATGATATTTATCATTTGTTGATGCTATGCAAAGAATAGCTAATATGCAAAAACTACAATTGAACTGCTTGATTAGTTCAAGTGATATTTCAAAACAGAATATTGGTGGAAAATTATTAGGGGCAGTCAGTCAGATTCCAGGAATAGAAGATGCAGTAATCTGAAACAGACTGAAGATTAAAGTCCTCAAACTAATAGACAAAACTATTTTTCAGAAATTTCAAAATAAACATGTCAGTTTAAATATTTTGAAAGTACAGTAGATGTTTTTTCAATGTATATGAAACTCCTAAATTAAAGACTCTTCTTATTTTGAACTGGAAAAGGCTTTAGACATTATTCATCGGATAATATATTTAGAATTAGAAGGGATCTTAGAAGCCATTGAACCACACATTCATATTTCGATGAGATCTCAGAGGCTAAGAGAGGCTTGTGTGTAAGTCTGCTAAGAAATGTTCAGAAACAGTATGCTCCTCCAAAAATATGTTAATGACATATTTTTAAGTTCAATCTGTATTGTTTAAAATTTTCTTACTTTCTTAAGATCATCCCATTAACAAAAACCAAACCAAAACAAACAAACAAACAAAAAAAGAAACACAATTCCCGATTTGTAGTGCTTGAAGATTTTTAAGATGTAAAAAACATATTCTTAGTAAGATCTACTTTCAGCACATACCTGAAATGCTCATGGTCAAACAGACTTTAGTGCTTGAGATAAAATTCAAACATTGATCAACCTCAGTTAAAGTCCACAGCTACATTCATAGTGCCACTTGGCTGACCAAATCCTTTTTACGCAAGCTGGAGAAATAAAGTGGCTTTTTTATTATCATAGAGATAAGACATGAAGATCTGGTCTGGGAAAAAATTGTTTACATTTGCATATATAACAACTTATCTTCATCTACAGATTTTATTTTATATTATTTAAAGGCAACCTAGCATAGTTGATAGCCAACCAGAAGAGCAGATTTCATGCCCTGCTTTTGACACCTCCTAGAAATATTACTATGAGCCTCTTACTCTTCTGAGCAACTTTCTTAAATCTGTAATTTGAACAGAAAGAGCCAATTAAATTGGTAGAGAGAGGCTCAATATAATATAAATAATGTAAATATTAGTATAGTAGAAGCAGTGTGTTTTAGTAGATAGGGAATCACCTGGCACAAGTGGATATATGGGCAGAGAGATAGACAAAAAGATGATAACCAGATAAACAAAATGAACAAATAAATTTTTAAAGAAACTTTTATTTTCCAAATATTTCTATGTGATTTCAAAATATTTCACATACTTTTTCTCATTCCTCATATATTTCTTACAAGATGGCTCTCTTGTGTGCCCTCTTCTTTTAATATTTATTTTATTTGGTTGTCTCATTTACTTTCATGGAAGGAAATATAATTTCTATACTAATGATTTTTAATAAAGCTTTTTATTTTAAAAACATATGCAAGAATAATTTTTCAACATTGACCCTTGCAAAAGCTTGTGTTCCAATTTTCCCTCCTTTTCCTTCACCCCTTCCCTAGATGGCAAGTAATCCAATATATGTTAAACATGGTAAATCTAAATTATACTAATGATTCTTAAATCTACTTTTCTATCCCAAACTTCTCTGCTAACGTCCTGTCTCACATCTCCACTTCCTTATTGCACATTCCAAACTAGATTTATGATAGAAATTTTAATTCTTATCCAAAAGTGAACTCATGATCTTTCATACAAATTCCTTCTTTTTTTTTTTTTTCTTATTTTCTTATTACTACACAATCCTCCCAGTTTGACAAATTCTCAAACTCTGTGACTTCTTACTTTTTCTTACCTGCCCTCTCCCTGCTATGTTCAAAGGCTGTTGCCAAGGCCTGTTGATCTCACCTTTGTAATATCTACTGAGTATGTCCACTTCTTTCTTGTGATACTTATCACTACCCAGACTTTTACAAGAGCATGCCTATTGGTCTCTTTGTTGTAGATTGCTTCTCAATTAAGTTTTTTTTCACCTGTCAAATTAAATATCAAAAAGTGCAGATCTAAACTTATCTGTCACACACACACACACACACACACACACACACACAGATCATTGCTCATCTCCTATTTAGTAAGCTCCAATGGCTTGTGGATCCCTCCAGGATAATATAAACTCTTTGATTTGTATTTCAAAGTCTTTCACAACAGGATATCTTCCTTTCTTTCCAGTATTCTTCCACCTTACTACATACTCTGAAGCAGTGAAACTGTCCTTCTTGTTGTTCCTTGAATAAGAAAGAATTCCACCCCCTCATTCTGGCCATTTTTACTACTTATTTCCCCTGATTGGAGGGTCTCTCCATTATCAATTCTGTCTCCTGGTTTTCTTAACTTCATTGGCATCTAAGTTAAAACTTTCTTTTATATATAATTCTTTCATGTTTTCCTGAGAATCTAGTCTCTTCCTTCTATTGATTTTCTACAAATTATTCTATATATGTCATGTTTCTACATAGCCATTTTTATTTGATTCTGCCTTAAAATTGTGAGCTCCTTGAGAGAGGGACTGACTTTTGTCTTTCTTTGTATTTCCAATATTTAGCAAGGTATGAGACATATTTTGTTGTGGTTTCTCAATCAATTCAGTTGTATCCAATTCTTTATGACTCCATTTGAGCTTTTCTTGGCAAGGATGCTAAAATGGTTTCCATTATCTTCTCTAGCTCATTTTACAGACAAGGAAACAAAGACAAATAGGGTTAAGTGACTTGCCCAGTGGTATCATATAGTTCCTAAGTATCTGAAATTAAATTTGAATTCAGATCTTCTTGATTCCCAATTTGGCATTCTATCCACCAAACCACTTACCTAAAACTATTTGACATTTAGTAAATATTTAGTAATATTTAGTAAATTTTAATTAAATGGCTGACTTTATATCCTTTTTACAGATGATGAAATTGAATCTCTGAGATGCTATGTGATTTATTGAAACAGCTGCAGAGACAAAACTCTAATCAGTGTCTCATGGTTATAATTTAAGGACTCTTCACAAGACATAAGTTAATGATTTTTATTTGATTTTTCCCCCCAATTTTATCTACATTTTAAAATTGTATGGATTATCCTGGGTAGAATACTCATGGTTACAATTTTTTACTGTCATTTTCTTAGAAAGTGGCTACTTTTACTTTCTTACTCCTTTACTCTCTCCAAGCTGTCCTATTTCTTCATTCTTTATCAAAATTTCTCCTAGCTACATACAAAGATTACACCAATTAGATTTATTCTGCTTTAGCCATCTAGATCATACACTAAAGGAAATGTTAAACTGCCAAAGCATCCTGTTTTATAGATTGCTTTTATCTTCCATATATTATCATGGCCCATTTTCCTTTCCCACGAAATGCTTTCTCTGCTTTTGATATTTGACTCATCAACCTCCCTTAGTATCCTTATTTATTGTCTATTTTATATTATTTTTCATCATGAATTCTACATAATAGCAAATTTTCTTGAAAGTGTTTCTCTTCGACTCTCTTTTTTTCCCACTGGATATATCTTTCTTGGAGTGATTCCTCTGTCTTATATCTAGTAAAAAAAATAAAATAAAATTATAAATTTGACTGGTTTGATTCATTATGACTCAGTACTTTGACCAATACATGTATCATAAAACTGGAAGCATCACTTATGCCTCACTGAAACAGCACCTAGTGAATCAGTTCAATAAAATTTTATTATCTTGAAATAAATCCACGACTTCATGGAATTATAGATGAAAAGCATTTTTAGAAACCTATTAGTCCATGGCATAGCCAAGATGGCACAAAAAAACCCCAATAAGTCATATGGGCTCTCCTCAGTTTTCCTTGGAAACAAAACTAAGTCAAATATTTAAGTGGATTATGGAATGACAGAATCCACAAAAAGATGAAGTGAAATAATTTTCCAGCTTAAGATAACTTAGAATGATTTTAGGAAAGGTGTGTATCACTTTGGTAAAAGAGGAGCACAACCCAGAAAAGACATTGCCTGGACAAGCTAGCAGGAATATCTTAGGCATAGCACAGATCAGCCTATGAAGTCTCTTAGTCCTGGTTCAGCAAGCTAATGACACAGCAGGCAATCTGTGAAATGCCCAGCCCAAGTATAGAAAGCAAGTTGCCATCCCAGAACCCCAGAAAATAGGCACAACTGAACCTGCTCACCCCAGTACAGTGACCATGCCATAAGCCAATGACCAAACCATTGGCACCTAGCATAAGAAGCTTGGGACAATGAACCTGTGCCTAACAAATGGTAGCATAGTGTAGAGCACATCAGCCCTGAAGTCAGGGGGACCTGAGTTCAAATATGGCCTCAGAAATTTAACGCTTCCTAGCTGTGTGACCCTGGGCAAGTCACTTAACCCCAATTGCCTTAGGGAAAAAAAGCCACAAAATAATCTAAATAATGAGTAAGAAATAGAAAAGTATCCTAATAATAGAAGGCTATTATGATGACAGAGTAGATCAAAACACAATCTCAGAAGAGGACAACATTGTCAAAATACAAACATGTGAAGCCTTAAAGGGGAATATGAATTGATACCAAGTTCGAAAAGTCCTCTTGGAAGAACTGAGAAAAGATTTTAAAAATCAAGTAAGAGGTAGAAGAAAAAACAAGAAAATAAATGACAGTTACACAGAAGAAATGTGGGGTGAAAATAATCAAGAGCTTGGGAAAAGAAGCAATAAAAATTGACCAAAAAAAAAAAAAAAAACTCTTTTTAAAGCAAAATTGGTGGGAGGTAGAACCAAGATGGCAGAGTAAAGGCAGGAGTTTACTAATCTCTCCCCCAAAAGCCCTCCAGATTCCTTTAAATAATGACTCTAAACAAATATTAATGTATCAGAATACACAAAAAAGGTAAGTATACGATTTTCCAGGAAAAGACAACTTAAAAGGTCAGCAGAAAACATCTTTGGAACTAGGGTGGGAGCCTGGCATGCAGCCCAAGCCCTGATGCCAGCAAACTAGCAACAGACTGCAGACTGAATCAGCAGCAGCACAGGCTTCTTTCTAGACTTCTCAGACTAGAATAAAAGACAACTTGAAAGGTCAGCAGGAAAGGTTTTTCAAAAGGATGAGAGAGCCTTGGAAAACTGGCAAACCAAGAGGGAGCATGGGCAGTGGTGGCAATGGCAGCTTCTAGAGGCCTTAACTCACAGGAGATCTTTTTACATGTCTTGGAGAAGGACTCTGTTGCTTTAGTTAAAGGTATAGTGGGGTTGGGACACTCCCCCCAGATCCAGGGCAGAAAAGAGTGCTGATGGTCAAGACCCTAAATGGGTTTCTGAAAACAGCTGCACAAATTCCTAAAGCTTAGAACAGTGCACTCTCCACTCTGGAAACAGATTTTAACAAAGACTTAAAAGCAGAGTAATAGACTAGGAAAATGAGTAGGCAATACAAAGTTTCTGACCATAGGAAATTATTATGGTAACAATAAAGATAAAAACACATACTCAAAAGGAGATAAAACAGTCAAAGCTTCCACATCCAAAGTCTCCAAGAAAAATAGGAATTGGTCTCAGGCTATGAAAAAACTCAAAAGGGATTTTGAAAATCAAGTAAGAAAGATAGAGGAAAAATTGGAAAGAAAATTGAGAATAGTGCAAAAAGAAACACAAAAAACTAATGAGAAGAATGTCTTAAAAAGCAAAATTAGCTAAATGGGAAAGAATGTACAAAAGCTCACTGAAAAAAATAATTCCTGAAAAATTAGAACTGAGTAAATGGAAGCTAATGAGTTTTAAAAATCAAGATACAATAAAGCAAAACTAATACAAAAATAAGTAAAAATTGGGGGAAAAAAGTGAAACATCTCAATGAAAAAACAACTGACCTGGAAAATAAATCCAGAAGGCATCAATTTGCGATGATTGATCTTCTGAAAGTCACAATCAAAAAAAAAAAAAAAAAAAAAAAAAAAAAAAAAAGAACCTGGACCTCATCTTCCAAGATACTATCAAGGAAAATTGTCCTGATATTATAAAACCAGAGGGTAAAATAGATATTGAAAGAATCCAAAGATTACCTCCTGAAAGAGATCCTAAGATGAAAACACCCAGAAATATTGTAGCCAAATTCCAGAACTCTCAGATCAAGGAAAAAAATATTGCGAAGTATCCAGAAAGAAGCATTTTCAGTACAGTGGAGCCATAATCAGAATAACAGAAAATGTATCAGCTTCTCCATTAAAGGAGGACTTGGAATATGATATTGTGGAGAGTAAGGGAGTTAGAATTACAATCAATCACCTGTCCAGCAAAACTGAGATAATCCTTCAGGGAACAAGATGGAAATTTAATGAAATAGAAGACTTTCAAACATTCATGATGAAAATACCAGAGCTGAATTGAAAATATGATTTTTAGGAGAAGCATAAATAGGTAATCAAGAAAGTGATATCATAAGAGATTTAATAACGTTTATCCATTTACATTCCTATTTGAGAGTATGATACTTGTAACTCATTAGAACTTTTTCATTATTACAACAATTAGAAGGAGTATATATAAGTTATTTATTCGGTGTCATACCAAACTACCAAAAATTGTTTTATAAAGCTATTTTATAAAAATAATAACAAAGTTCATCTGGAAGAAGTCAAGAATATCAAGACAATTAATGAAAAAATGTAAAAGAACATAGCCTAGTTATACTTGATCTAAAATTATATTGTAATGCAGCAATCATCAAAACTATTTGGTAATGGGTAAGGAACAATAGTGGATCAGTGGAAGAGGTTAGTTACATAAGACAAAATAACTGACTACATGCTGAATGCAGAAAAGCCAACCTATTCATACATGGATTTTGCTAAAACTAAGTATTGAAATATCAGCATTTAAACTGTAATATCTTTGACTTTGGTGATGAGGTTCTGATCAGATTCCTTCAACAGAACAAATGCATTTGGAAATTCACTATAGATTGAAAAACAGTGGGAAAAGAGGAATTTTTTCCCCCTCTCTTCTGTGATGAACTTAGGGTCCCTCTCTATAACAGCTAAATATCCAGAAAAAAAAATCACATCAATCATAAGGGAACAAAAAAAGTGGTCTTAATCCTTACATTCTATCGGCTAAACTGCAGAATGTATTCTTAGATTTTAAGGAAGATGAGAAGGTAAATAAGGAAGTTTATTGTTTGAACATATGTGCACACATGTTCATGTATTAACTGCAAAAATTATTCCTCGTTTTATCTTTCTATCCAAAGCACCTAATATATCTTCTTGAAAATAGAAGGCATTTAATCAAGAATTGATATGTTCTGGAGCATAAATAATTACTTGTATTTATAGAGTAAGTTAAAATTTACGAAGTATTTTACAAAAATTATCTCATTTGAGCCTCACTATTATAATGCTTATTATTCTCATTTACATATGGGGAAGCTGAGACAAATGATAGTTAAAAAGTCATACAGCTAGTAAATGTCTGAAACTGGATTTAAACTTGTTTTCCCTATTTCCTAGCCACTATACCACCTAGATGCCTGTACATCTATTCTCAATCAATGTTGAATAAAATATTTTTTTATTGAAATCAAACTGATTACATTGTCCTTGACAGCAATAGAAATATTAGTGATAATTCAAAAAGTAATTCAAAGGATTATTTTTTGTTATGCCTAGAGAAATAATTCAAGTTCAATATAAGTGAGCAAATCTTTCACTTAACTGAACATCATTTTAATAGAATTATAATTTTAATAATGTGAGAAGTATTGTAAATTACAAATGCTATCCAAAGAATAAAATTCCTAAAAATTCACAGATCATAATCACCATAACAGATGCATTGTGGTCCAACTGGAATGCATTTTTTTAATCATGCCTCTACCCAATTTATTTTGTTTATCCTTTAAATTTATGTTTTAAACTCACCAATCAGACAATAGATAATAAAATCATTACATTGTTAGAGTCAACAGATAGAATTTTCATGTTAATATTCTAATTTTTTTAAGTAAACTTTTAATTAGGGGTCATAGTTAGTGAAAGCATAAACAGCTAATCTGCTGATCATTGCCTAATATAATCCTATTGTCATCAACACCTTGTCACAACAGCCTGGTGATCTGTTCTTCCTTAAGTAAGAAAAAAACATTTTACCCCTCTTTGCTTTAAATAATAATAATTATATAAAGAGAAATAAAAAAATGTAGCATGAGAAGTTAAATAATATAAAGCATATAAGAAACCATAAATAAATGGTGAAATCTTACACATCAGAAACACTATTCCTATAGCAGCATGGAACACCTGATTATCTCTGTCAGTCTCTGTCTTTCTTTTCTTTCTTTCTTTTTTTTTTTTTGATAAAAATATTTCTTTGATGGGAGAAACAAAAACAAGTATTTCAAAGGATAACATATTGTATGAGTGTGTGTGTGTGTGTGTGTGTGTGTGTGTGTGTTTAGATTTAGAGTTGAATGAATTTATACTTGGGCAACATTTCTGTCAGCTCTATTGTATCTTTGGGTTTTACATTTGTGCTGAAAATTGAAGCAGCATCCTAGGGCTGCCTAAGGCTACTACTATATAGAAATGGTCCAGTCAAATTTGTGGACAAAGTGTCTAGTTTCTAATACCAACTCTGCTCTAGTAAGACCACAGGCAAGTAACTTAACTTTTCTTGAACAAGTTCCCTGATGTATAAAATGAAGGAGGTGGAATAGATAATTTCCACCACCATTTTTGGCTTAGTTTATAATCTTTCAATTGTCTTTATGATGAGCTTAGTGATATTTCTCAATCAATTTCAATCATTATTAACCAATTAAGAATCCTAGATCCCAGATACATACACAATTAAACAAATTTAGCTATCTAAATAAAGCTAAATCATTTGTTTGCATATGTGTGTGTGTGTGTGTGTGTGTGTGTGTGTGTGTGCTCCACTGGGTACTGAATTATTCACATCAGTGTTTCTTTCTTTTTCAAAATAAATTTAGGCAATGATCAAAAATCAAAGTCAATATGCAACAGGGTAAAACAGATGATTATATTCCCAAGAACATCTTGTATTATACTGTATTTCTACTTTCTGTTTCTTATTTTGTGATTCTGTGTGTATAACAGAGCATTGTGAAAATTTTGACTATTATTGATAATTTGATAGCAACTTTTAATTTTCCTCAGGACAAGAACAGGCAATATTTTAGATGATTTCTTTTTTTTTCTTTTTTACTTTTGAAAACAAAAGCTACTGTTTCCTCTAATAGTATCAAGATGAAATTAGAGTAGAAATGGGGGGACAGGGGGAAGAATATTTCAAGTCAGAAGACATGGTTCACCTTAATCACACTGGGCCACATTTCTAAAATGAATATTTTGTACTAAAATATAACATAGTATAGTGGAAAGGACCCGGGATTAAGAGAAAATCTACCATTTAGTATACATGTAACCATGAATAGGCTGCTTTTCCTTATTAGGTCTCAGTTACCTTATTTATTAAATCAATTTGGAGGAGAGAACTTTAGGGCTGGCTTTTAACTTTAAATCTTGTCAAGTCTCTAAAGTTCTTTCTTACTCTATATCCTATAATCAGTTATTTAATAAGCAATATATTTGACAGAATATCATTAGTAAATATTAAAAGACTATCAGACCAATCAATGTTTCATGTATTATGATTACAGTTGACATTTATATAGCATTTTAAGGCTCTTAGTGTGTTATACATATATATAATTGTAATACATATATGTGATATATAATATATTCATATTATATTTGCAATATATAAATAGAATAATGCATATTACATTTTGTACTTGTAATATATGTGTATGCCATATAATATATGCATATTACATTATATGTGTGTTTATACATATGTGTGTATATGTATATATGAGGATGCCCTTGATGGCTAAAACTGGATGGTCTTGGCAGAGAAAGACAAGTATTTAATCCTGAGGCAAACAAGGAAGGGCACTGATGGGGGTCAGATTAACCTTATAGTCCCACCTTGCTGTGTCCAGCCAAGAAATTTCTGCCATGTCCCTGAGGTTGTTTCCCTTGTAAATCTGCTTATGTTCTATACCACCTTTGCTGAATTTCTTTGGGTCAGTCCATGAGGGCACTCTGCCTCATGATGTCTTTCCCCTCATCTTTCCCCCATATTTCATTGTGTTTCTCCTTTCATCCCCCCCACCATGCTTTATGGTGTCTGGCTCTTCCTTATAGCTAACTAAATTTTAGGGTACCTAATCCCTTTGTGGGATTTAGCCTGTCAGCCAAAAGTTTGCCCCAGTTTCTTGGGGTGTTTGCTTTCTCCTGATTAATTATAAGTCCCATTAGAGATCTTGTCATTTCTGTCACTAATTATTAAAATCCTTTTCCTTACTATGTGCTCTTTCAATTCTCCCAATTATTGTATCTCTTTGTTTTGTCTATAGTCTCTTCTAAGTAACCTGTCTTTTGCCATTGTGAATTCTTCACATGACCAAACCCAAACTTTTAGTGCTTTCCTAAAGCACATAATTTGGTGCCTATAACCACATATTTTGCTATATCAACCACATTATATACATATCTATCTATATCATGTATATCATTATGTGTATACATACATATACACAGGTATATATATACATGTGTGTATATATGCATATATAATATATATATATATTTATGCACATATACATACATATATATATCCTCATTTATTAACCAATTTAGCTCAAAATGAGTTTGCTATCTTTTACAATACTTGACTTCAATACATATATAATGAAAAAATGACAGATTCCTTTTTTTAAAATCTGTTGAACTTGGTCAAATTGTTTTAATTCTCACTTTCAAACATTATTTAAAGAGGAGTAACAATCACCCACTCTGCTCAATTTTATTCAGAAAACATACATGTGGAAAAAGGGGCAGTAATATGACAACAATGAGTTTTATGATACTTCATTTCAGTTATTAACAAGGTTTCACAATTAAAACCTTATTTGCCTATTAAAAAGCATCACAGTGATCCCCACCCTCAGACTCCAATGACTCTTAAGTTGATGTGCAAAACAATAAAAAAAAGTTTGACTCCTAGGTTCAATGTTGATTAAGATGAAGAATAATGAAACTTTGGCAAGAGGAAATGTCAACTCATATAACCTGATAAGTTAAAGAAATAGTAAGGAAATAGGGACAATATACTCAGAATTTTAATTTCTTCTAACCATGTTAGACATTATATTGTTTTTTTTTCTCTCCCAACCCCCTACAACCATTAAAATTTATTCTGTTGGCTTCTGATTAGACCAAGCTATATCTTGTGCCATGTCAATAACTAATGGATTTTTCTTGTAGCTCATTTGCATATGAGCTCTGGAAAAGTATATTCTTCATCAGGTGTTTATTTTCTTTTATTTTCTGGTGTTGTTAAAAAAAAAATGCAGCAGTAGCCAACTCTTGGCAGATTTGAAACACATCCTGAGGGTGTAATTGAAACAAAAAGCTGCTTTTTTCCCCATCCCTCCTTTTTCTTTCTTTCTTTTTTTTTTTTTTTTTAAGAACTATACTTTTACCTTCTAGAGGAGTGTGTATGTTGGAAGAAAGGTACTAAAAGGCACTAAAAAGGACTGCAAAGGTACTAAAAGAACTTAACAACATAAGCAAATAAGAGACTCAAGTATCAACTTTGCTTTAGTAATGGAAAATCTTGACTTTTCAGCCAAGTGGAAAAATTTGAATGAGTTATCTGATTGAAAGGAACTTTTTTCAAATTAAATGATCATGCAAAGAAATACTTGCTAAACAGAGCAAATGTCATTATGATAGTTCTAGGGGTAATGAATGGAAAGGTGTGAGAATTAAGGTGGGAATCCCCTCTGGTCAGAGCAGGTCCAACAAGAAAAAACTCAAGAACCCAAAAAGCCTGAATGGCAGAAAAGGAAAGTTTATTGTTCACTAAGAAGGAGCTCTCTTAGTGGGCAAAACGCCTCATTAGAAGTTTAGCAAAGATGAATTTAATAGTCCCCTGAATACATGGGCAAAGGTTGGCCTGGGGATGGGAGCTATCTGGGCTAATCAATAAAGGACCATTAGACAGAGATGTCCAATTGAATAGAAAGCTTTTCCCTGAGTTCAGGCAACCCCTGAAAGATATCTGGACCACCTCCAAAAGATCGGTTTCAATGGGAAGTGATTTGACCAAGATCTCCAATTGAATGAAGCCACATAACTTGGGAAGGGCTTGTCTGAGAAAATAAGGTTTTCCCAGGGGAGAGCTTGAGACCCCAATCACCCTTCTTTTACACATTAAAAGGGACACAATTTCAGGGTTCACCCCCATCAATTAGAACTGCTAAAGAGAAGAGAAAGATAAACAATTATGGCTCTTAAGGGTAAATTCTAGGACCTTACTTAAAAGCTAGAGCACAAACTAAAAACGTAAGTTAGTATAAAGAGAATTTCACTTGATAATCTGGTAATTTCATAGAATTACATAACTGCTAAGTGAAGTGAAGAATATGGAAGGTATAACAAACAAAATCAGTGAAGAATATACAACTTGGGTATTATTGGTAGTAGGTTTTGATGTGAAATATTCAATGACAGTATAATATGAAAGGAATTATATATGATATAAAACACAGGAAAATAACAAAAATTCAAAAGCATTAGACATAAAATTCATGATAGCCTTGCTGTTGAGGATGAGAAGGGGGAGACCCCAAAATAGTTTGGATGTTTCAAAAGAATTAGCAGGCTTGAGCTCATCTCCTAGTCAAGGAGCAAAGGTTTATTGAAAGTAATGTGATACCATTACTGAACAGACTGAATTCTAAGAAAATGCAGTAAAGAAACTGAAGCAAGGAGATACACTTATACAGCTTTCAATCATAAACATGTTAATTCTATAGCCCAGGGTTAAGATTAGGAAGTAATTTCCAGATGAATTAAGGGTGGTCTTCATAATTTGATTATCACTAACCAGATCAGGATTCAACAATGAACTGAGACTTACTCTTTTTTAAGAATCAGATAGACTGAATGTAGGAGTTTCCTGAGCCCAGAAGCTATCTGGCTAAGGAGTGGTCAGAATCATATAGACTTGGTAGTTTCCTGAGGCAGATTCCAAAGCAGAAAAGCCAGAACTGCTGACTTATTAGACCCAAGGTCAGGGAACCCCAAAATCACATTACGTTATTGCCATCTTAAAAAGTGAGAGTCTTATTTGCCAAACTAACTCCTCCACTTATATTTTTTAAAAAGAGAGAGACAGAGAGACAGAGAGAGAGAGAAAATGAAAAAATAGTATACTTTGATTTGTGTTGACTCCATCAGTTCTTTCTTTAGAGTTAGATGGAACTTTTCATCATAAATCATTTGAGATTGTGTTAGAACATTGCATTGCTGAGAATATCTAAGATATTCATAGTTGTCCATAGTATAACATTATTATTGTGTATCATATTTCCTGATTCTTTTTACTTTATTCTCTACCACTAAGTCTTTCCAAGTTTCCCTGATCTTATTACTTCTGTATTTTATTCTTACACAGTATTATCCATCTCTTGGTTATATTCTATAACAATGATAGCATAACAGAGTAGAAAGAGAATTAAAGCAAACTTTAATTCATCTGGGTTCTAATCTCATTCATTGTGTGATTTTATTGTTGTTTTTCTGTCATTTTCAGCTGTGTTGAACTTTTGGAGCTTTCTGGGCAAAGATAGTCGGGTGATTTGTCATTTCCTTCTCCAGATCATTTTATAGGTAAAGAAATTAAGGTAAATAGTGACTTATCTAGGCTCACACAGTTAAAATTAACTAAGATCATATTTAAAGCCAAAAAAATAAGTTTTCCTAATTCCAGGCCAAGCACTCTACCCATAGTGTCTACTATGTGGCCATTGTTTGACTTTAGGCAAGTAATTTAATGTTACAGGGTTTCATATTTTGTCATCTATTTAAGGAAACAATACCTTGGACTGTTTCATTTCACAGAGCTGTTGTGAAGCAATGCAAATATGAAATCTCCTAGGAGCAAAAGATCACAACTTTATTGGAGTAAGAGACCTTAGAGATCATTTTATTTGATCATCTAATTTTAAAGACCAAGGCCTAAAGATATCTACCTACCAAGGATTCAAGAGTCTGAAGTAGTTGAGTAAAGACTGGAATTCTTACTCCAAAGTAACCTTTTCTAATAAAGCCCTAGGGTATCCCTGTAACTAGGAATTTATTATTTTGTTATATAACAGAATCCACTTTCTGTTTCAGATGGTAGCACCCTGGATACTTTAGAATCAGCCAGAGTCAGGATCAGCAAAAGTCCTTGATCTTTATTCTTTGTGGAAGTGAATGGGGATAGGAGGTGAGAGCAATCGCAACATGAATCCAGCCAGCCATGACTCTGGCTTTCTCACTCCATCCCCTTGCTCGTCTTACTCCACCCAATCTCCTATACAACAGATCAAGCTTGCATAGCATAGTGGGCAGGGCCATTATTTCTCCAAGCATATACTAATAGAGTATTGTCCAATTGGTAATTGGCCTTAAGTGCTCTGACCTCAGTGCATCTGCTCAGAGTTTTCAGTATATTATATCACCTTGTACCTGTCAGATCAGTTAATATGAGAGAAAAGGAAAATGATAAATGTTTGGTCTTTGTTTAAATATCTTATTAAAGTACTTACCTTATTATGTATCTTTAAGTATAAGTCATGATCATTCATTAGGTAGTGAAGCATCAGAGGTTATTGATTATCTCTAGTTTTAGGTAAAAGAAAGCTTTACTCACTGGTCATCAACAAATATTTGTTATATGGGATAGAAGGCAGTATTTGGAAGTTAGTTTAGACATCAAATAGAGGAAGAGAATAATATTCCATAAAAAAAGAATAGAAGAGAGCAACAGTTTGAGATACATGTCAGAAAAAACATGTAGGAATAATTGAGCAGATACTTACTTAAGATAAAGGTGAGATACAGTAAAAGGACTTAATATAGGATCCTAATAAAGGATCAAAAAAAATCATAGGTAGAGTCAACTTGACAAAAAACTGTCAGACTTTTGAGATCCTAGAAGAGCTTGAATATCAATTTTACCCCAATGATATATTACAGATTTAGAGAACCTAATAAGAAAATATACTCTGAAGGCCAGATATACAAGCATGTACTAGAAAGGTTTGTTTTTATGGCACTTCTTTCTCCACATGACTGCCAAGAACAGATCTAACAGCAGAAGTAAGGCACTATTCAAAGAAGAAAGTACATTCAATTACATTTTTAGGTGTACTGGGTTATAAAATTTGCACCATGCCTGATATGTAATAGATATTTAATAAAAGCTTACAGATTTGACTTGTTGGTTATAAAGATTTTTAATTTACTATTTTTCTCAAATGTTGATCAGGATATGAAAAAAGAATGGAGATATTCAAAAATAATATATCAATTTAATCAGTAAACATATATATTTAAAGTTTTTCTATGTGCTAGGGATAGTGCTTAATTCTGGGAATACAGAGAGACAAAAGTAAAAGACCCCCCACATTTACTTAAAGAGGTTTTTATATCCTAATTGAGAAGCTAGAATGTACATAGACATACAAGCAGAATTCAATACAAAAATGAATTGAATTTCATTTTAGAAATCTATATTGATAGAGGGATGGGAGCAATAAAATTGGAGATACTAAAAATTATTATTGTGAAAGTTGGTGCTGCCTATAGTAGGTAATCTATGGTTAGCACTGCATTTCAGTAATTCTCATTACCCTTTTTAAAATTAATTAATTGAGTTTTTGCATTTTTATAATATTTGGTGATTTGATCTCTAATAAAGTCTCTTGCATTCCAGGAATTGATAAAAGCCAACAGATTATTAACAATGGGATTGACTTCATTGTTGGATGTCATCAAACAAATCATTGTTTGGTGCTTTTTCTAAAAGAACAGAAATAGGTCAGTTATTCCTAGGACTAAACTTAACAGTAAAAAACCAAAACAAAATAAATAAATTGAAAAGCCAAAAATGTTCTGTCAAAGATGACACATTGAGATATCAATTTAATGATAATCATTGTAGCCAGAATATTCCTTTGTGTAAAGGGGGCCAAGACGTTCATACTAGATGTTTGAAATTCATATTTAAAATATATAAACTTTTAAAACAATTTTTGATATGACAAATATTTTAGGAAATGTATATACAAATATGAGCATAATACAGTATATACATATGTTTGTTATATAAATTATGACAGGACACATTCATTTTTATACATAATTTTATTTTATATTTATATTCATTTTATACATTTTTATACAATTAGCAGAATATATTTATATACAAATAGGTCATAGAATATATGCATATACACACATGCATTTTTTGCATATATACTTTACATAATGATTGGTTGAAAGGCAAGAAAAACATGATTCATATTCAAAAGCAATATTCAGGCATTCAGTACATAAATATAGTTCATCTTTAGATTATTGAACTTCCATAGTTCTCCCTTTCCTCCTAAAATCTCCTGAAATTTATGTGGTCCTTGGTTTTTAATTATTTTTGAAAACTAAATTTTCATATATAAGATTGATTTTGTTTATAGATATTTACTTTCTTGTATTGCAAATGTTTGCCTGAAGGAAGTTAGGTCTGTTTTCTGCTATTAACTGAATATAGTCATGAAAATACAATGAAGAGTTAATGAATATAAGTCACATACGATACTCATCAAAGAATAGTTAGGTAGAAGTAAAATTTCCAGATAATATTCTCTCATATTTTCTGTACTGATTACTTGGAAATTTAGTTAAAATCCAAAAGATGAGCCATAGAATTATTATATTCAGTTTATAAATGTAACAATATATGTATCTAAAACTAGACTGAAAAAGCAGAATATTAATGTTTTCCTTCATGATTTTGTTGAATTCTTTTTTGCCTAAAACATGTAATTATTTAATGCGATATTTATTTAATGGTGACTAACACTGAGAGAAAAGAAATATAGCATTTGATTGACTAAATATGTAATTTTTAGAATATTTGTTTATGTAATATTGAATAGATGGCCCCAATTAAATAGGGCTTTAGGAGTCTGAAAGCCATATTGTAGTTTAAAGATGATTTTTGCTCTCAGAAAGCATAATGATTCCATATTGCTGCTGCAGTTTTTGAAAACACATTACTAAAGTTAGAATATTATTATTCCATATGCTCACTCTAAGCTATCTGCTCCTTTACCAAAAGGATAATCTCTATAATTCAAATTCAATTTTTAAAAAAGAAAAGCAAAAACTATATACCATGTTTCCTTTTCTCCCTCCTATAATAAACAACAGAAAAGAAGAATACATTATCATCAACATCATTATTATTTTCTAATTAATCTAAATGGGTGATTTTATTAATATAAACAATTTGCAGTTGAGAAAACTTTTACTGAGATTGACTCCTTTTTAATTTATAGATTTGTGTCATTTGTAGATTATGACTTCCTAAATCACTCAGAGTGTATGTCAGAAGCTGAACTGATTATTAATTTGTTGATGAGAAATGTTGCCCTATCTTAGTGGAAATATATATTTTAATATTAGTACATACATAATGTAGTTTGAGAAAGTAATGTTTATTTGTTTTACAAATTTATAAATGTATAGCCTATCACAGTATTTACATTTATGATTCAAAGGGAATGAAGTCCTGCTGATTTGTATTTTTTTAAATGAATGTATATTATATGTTTATATATTATACCCCCACATATAGTGTGTGTATTTGTGAATACACATACACATATTTGCACACATCTACACCTAAAGAGACAGATGTATACACATATACATAGATACATTTTAGTTTATATCCTCAAGTTCCCAACTTGTACAAAACATTTTTCTTGCACTTAACACAATACCAGGCACAGAGAAGAGAAGACACTTAATATCCATCGACAGATTTACATAAACATACATCCTTATTCTTGCCAACTTAGCTGACAATTTCTTTATACAGCTTGCACATTTTTCTCCACTTCACAAAGTTCACTTTGGACATAGTCTTTTATTTTTCCATACTCAGTCTACATTATTTCTTATTCCATAACCAATCTAAGAAGCAAAAAGTCATATCTTTGGAATCATAAAATTTGGCTTTGATACCTGTCTTTGCCATTTGACAGTCTCTAAAGTTCAACAACTCATAGTATATTAGGATCAAAAACTGGAAGAGAAATAACTATTGCCAATAATAATGCCTGGTATGTTTTCAGTGATTTAAGTTTTATAAAATACTTTACAAAAGTTATTTCATTTGATCCTCTCATCATCCCTGAAAGTAGTTGGCGTTATCATTCCCATTTTACAAATGAGATAACTGAAGCAGACAGAGAGTAATTGATTTGCCCAAGATCACACAGATAGGAAGGGACTGAAGCTGAATTTGAATTCAGGTCTCTATCTATTCAAATCTACCCTACCCTCTTCATTTTAAAGTTTGAAAATCCTGTTTTCTTTCCAGTTTTCTTGTTATTGTTGTTGTTGCACAAATATGATTCTTACATTCTTGTATGTTGATCAGATGATATTGTAGAAAGAGTAAAACAAAACAAAACAAGACAAAAAACCTGGCTTGAAATTGCAATTTTGCCTTAACAATTTTGTAATTTTGGTCATTCTTTTGAAACTCTGAGTCTCTGCATGCTAATCTTTAAATGAAGGGCATAAATTAGTCCAACGGTCAAATTCAAATAAAAATATATATTATCCATGGGGGTTTTATATTTACTTGGAAATCAACAAATTCATAGTATCTCTTATCATAGTTTCATTAATTTTGTTAAACATTTTCCAATTATATTTTAATTTTATTCCTTCAATTGGATATGTTGGAAGTACAGTAGCAAATAAAGGAATAATACACAATCTTTCATATTCATTTGATCACATCAATAAACATTTTTAACTATCATCAACAACAGGAAATCCCAGAAGAGCATCATTACTAGAACTAAGTTGATTCAATTTCATTAACTAATCATCCTTTTTCATGCTTGCAGGCAAAGAAAAATAAAATAACCAAATATTACTTAAAGAGAAAGTATAAATTAAGATACTTTGTTTTAGAAGTCAAGCTCATACCAGTATAGTTTACTTACCAGTATTATATATTTAAGCATATAACCTTCTGAATTCTGTTATTAACCCTTCTCAATTTAAGTGACCTCATTTCTTTGGATAGAGACCTTAACTAACATTTTAGTTCTTGTACCTTTACTTTGCTTTTGGCCATAGTCAACCAAAACTTCTTGTCTGCAGCCTTTATATCTTGACTCTTGAATTTTGATTTAAAATGATTAGTGATGTCTGCTTGATTCTCTACTGGCCCACTAATTGTTCTTTCCCTCCCCCTGCCCCCAGCTGCTGTTCATTTTTTTGATGTGATTTTTTTTTTTTTCCTGACAGGTTGATTCTATTCTTCAACCTTTTGAAAATTCCACCATGATCTCAGCAACAAGAGTTTAAAAAATGTAGAATAAGAAATTGTTTTTAACATTATTTCAAATATAAAATAAGAAAAAGCAGATGCAAGGAAAAAAGCTAAAATTAAAAAAAAAAAAAGTTTTAATACAATTAACATGCTATGAACTTTCAGGAATAGGCCAATCACCCAACCTTTGTAGTAATCTATGATGCAAACAGAGGTATTTGAGACAATTATGCCAATATTGTCTCAAATCTCCTCATTCATTTTACATGTATGGATGCAGTTTTTGAATTTATCTTAAAAGTTAATGGCATTACTCTATACCAGGAAGCTGCTTTGGAGCCTAATTAACCTTATCTAAAGAAATCTGAAAGACTGCTAGGTAAAGTATGCATTAATTTCTAATTCCAACTAATTAGAAAACATTTTCTTTTTCTTCAACTTTTCTAAATTAGTTGAATTGTAAATGTGTTCCCCAAAAATATTTTCCACCCATTATAAATATTCAGCTTATTATTCAACACATTGGTAATTCAGAAGGGTAAAAATGTGGCTAAAGTGCCTGGGCATTATTGTAATCCCCTTGGAAAACAGAACAAAAATGCATCACTTTCTTCAGATATGTATAAAAGAAAAGGCCTTGAGGGAACTTTGCAGAAGCTAATTAATTCAATGTGGCTGCCATAATATTGCAAAATATACTTTATAAGATTTCTTTTAGGAAATAAGATTTTTAGTTTTGAATTGTTAATATATGACAATACATGCAAATTATCTCAAATAATCACGAAGCAAATGTGTATTTTTTTCCTCAATCATAATAACTACAGGCCCATAAAGATGCCTTGAATAGATGATAGCCAATCTCCCTAATCTCAAACAAAGGAAGATATAACATACCCATAGATAGATAGATAGATAGATAGATGTAGATATAAATATATATTGATGTAGATATTTGCTTATTTAAAGGAATATATTCAGAGGATGAGAAGGGGAAATTGGCTGAAGTAAATATTTTGTGAGAGAGGGGCTTTTGAGAGTTATTACAGAATCATTGCTTTCAAAAATGAAAGACACTAATAAAAAGAACAACACAGAAGATGGATCACTTTTCGTTTTCAAAATCTTATATCAATAATCCCCCTCCCGCCCCCTGCAATGAAATTGACTTCCTAAACTCAATGTGAATTTGAGCAAATTGGTACACCCATAATCCTTCCTCCTTGAGACATTAATCCACTCCCTCACTTTAGGTATGAAGAGAAGAGGGTTTGAAAAACTTGAGTTAATGATCCAATGACACAAATCTAGTAATTATCAGAGATCAGGTATGAAACAGATTCTCTTAGTCTAAATCCAGTGCTCACAAGGGCCCTCTGCTATGTACTTGTAAGGAATTTTATCATTAAAAATAAAACTAAAGTTTTTTATTTGCATTTTCCCTTATAGATTTTATATATAAGTAATCCTCTTCCTCTAGCTACCTAGGGACAGCTAGCTGGGTTCCATGGATAGAGTAGTAGGATGTAGTCTGAATGATTCATTTTTGTGAGTTCAAAACTAGCTCCAGCCACTGACTCTATGAGTTTGGGCAAATCACTTAACCCTATTTGCCTCAGTTTCCTCATTTATAAAATCAACTGGAGAAAAAAATGACAAGCCACTTCATATCTTTGCCAAGAAAACTACAAACTGGGTCACAAAGAGTCATGTACAACTGAACTCTAACAACTTTCACTGAAGTGATCAAAAAGTAGGTATTCTTATTCTTCTGATGGGTAAACTGAGGCTCATCAATGAAACAAACTTAACTAAAGTCAAATTATCAATGTGGCAGAATTAAGAGAAAGTTGCTACAGTACTAGCATAATTTTCTTTTTATATCCCATATTGCTTCTTTTAAAAATAATAATAGTAATGATTTCTAATATCTATGATTACATCCTTGGAGAGCCATCTTCTAAGTCGTTACACTTGTCTATTATATCTAGTGTAGATTAAACACATAATAGGTATTCAAGAAATTTTGTAAGAAAACAATGTATTACTATATGATAAATCAATAACTCAAAATGATCATGAATTAACAGTTTCACCCCAGAGAAAAAAATGAAATGGCATTGACAGAAACAACAGACAAGTCAAGAGCTCATGAGAAGAGGTAAATTAACATGAAAATAAAAATAAAGACAAATATATACCCAAATAAAGTCATTTCATAGAACTGAGAACTTGAATTCTTGACTTCAGAAAGAACTAAGTTCAAATACCACCTCTGGCAACTTTTTTTTTTTTTTTAATATTAAAGCTTTTTATTTTCAAAACATATGCATTGAAAATTTTCAACATTCACTTTTGCAAAACCTTGTGTTACAAAAATTTCCCCTCCTTTCCCTCCACCTCCTACCTTAGACAGCAAATAATCCAATATATGTTAAACATGTGCAATTCTTCTAAACATATTTCCACTTTTATTATGCTGTGAAACAAAAATCAGATCAAAAAGGAAAAAAAAATGAGAAAGAAAAAAATATGTAAGCAAACAAAAAAAAAAAAAAACTGAAAATACTATGTTGTGATCCATACTCAGTTCCTACAGTTCCCTCTCTGGATGCAGATGGCTCTCTTCATCACAAGATCATTGAAACTGGCCTGAATCATCTTGCTATTGAAAAGAGCCACACCTTTCAGAATTGATTATGTATAATCTTGTTACTGCTGTGTGCAATGTTCTCCTGGTTCTAGTCACTTCACTTAGCATCAGTTCATGTAAGTCTCTTTAGGCCTCTCTGAAATCATCATGCTGATAATTTCTTATAGAACAATAATATTCCATATATGTTCATTGTTTCTATGATGTTATCTATCCATCAAATCCTTTGCTATTCTCTTTTTTCTTGTGGCTTCAATCTTTCCCAATATTACAGTCTTTTCCAATGAGATCTCTCTTCTCATTGTAAAGTCAAAATATTCAAGGTTCAACTTCAGTATTTGATCTTCCAGTGAATAATTTGAATTAATTTCTTTAAATATTGACTTTATTTGACTTTCTTGCTGTCCAAGGAACTCGCAAAAATCTTCTCCAGTATCACAATTCAATCACGAGTCAACAGCATTAGTTCAGCAGTGCTCAGCTTTCCTTATAGTTCAACTCTCACAACTATACATTGCTACTGGAAAAATTGTAACAATCTAAATAATTTTTTGACAGTGATAACTCCGCTTTTTAGTTTGTTATTTAAATTGTCATAGCTTCTTTACAAGAAGCAAGAATCTTTGAATTTTATGGTTGCAGTTGCCATCGGCAGTGATCTTTGAAACTAAAAATATAAAATCTGATACTGTTTCCATTCTTTTTCTATTTTCCAGGAAGTGATGGAATCAGTTATTAAGATCTTAAGTTTTTCAAGCAAGCTTTTAACACTTTCATCTTTCACTCTCAACAAGAAGTTTCTAATTTCCTCTTCACATTGAAGAATGCATTTGCCATATTGAATATTATTTCTCATAAATATTTGTGATTGATACTGTCCTTATATTACTTGGAATTCTTTTTGTATATTTGTTTTCCAGTATATACATGCAACATTAGCCAGGAAGAAGATACTAGAGAGCACAGAGCTTAACCTCCAAGACATTTTCTCAAGAGTTTTGCTTTCTCACTGGAGCCATAAACAAAAACCATTTTATAACATTCTCTTTAAATACAAAATTGCCATGAAGACAGGTCCTTTTTATAAATATGTTTCATAAATTTTATTCAAGGTTACTTATACCTTTACTCCAGCTATATACTATGTACTATTTCTGCTCACATAGCCACTTTCCTGATGCAGGCTCTTATCATCTCAAACATGTACCACTGCAATTACTTCCCAGTTGGTCTCTCTGACTCTTCTCTCCTAATGCTAACCATTCCTTTATCCACTTACCAAAGTAATCTCCCTGAAGCATAAATTGAAAATATTACTTTTCTAATTGACAAGAGGAGCCCAAACTCACTCATTCATTCTCTCTCTCTCTCTCTCTCTCTCTCTCTCTCTCTCTTTCTCTTTCTCTTTCTCTTTTTCTCTCTCTTATTCTTTTGGGGGAAAGCTTGAGAAACTCCCTCAGAAAAGCTCTCTCCTGAGAGACCCTCCCCAAGGAATCAAGATAAAGTGGTTTCATTCTGTTATCTGGGTGGGATTAGTTAAATTCAGGACCACTTCTACTTAATCTGAGCTGGAGCTGGAGATTTCTATACAACTCTATTGAGTTGGAGATTAGTCCAGGGGCATTCATTCAATTACAAGATTCTCTATTCTGATTTCTACTTAAACTGCTCCCAGCCCCTGTCAAGAACTATCCATATAACAAGCTTCCTCCAGCCCAACTCCTTGCAGAGGACCTAACATGCCATGCCAAGAAACTTCTCTCTCCTTGGCAAAGCTGTGACCCTCTGCCCACTGAAAAGACAATATCATTTCAGTGTTACTCCCTCCCCTATTCACTTTTCTTTCAGGATTTCACTGCTTTCTCTGCTAGATCTTTACTTCTCTGTCAGGACCTGCCATGAAGGAAGTCAGCCTGCAAAAGCTGACTTCTCAGTTCTAATAATAAACTTTTGCCAGTTTAACCTTGTTCATAAATTCATTTGAAGAATCTGCACTGACCAGAAGGGGCTTCCCACAACTCCCTTCCCTGCACCAAACCTCATCATTTGGTTCCCTGATTGGGAATTGAGAGGAACCAAACCTCATCATGATCACAAACTATTACACCTCAACAGATAAAAATAAAATTCTCCTTTTCTCTCTTAAAGTCCTTCATAATCTAGCCCTTGCTACCTTTCTAGTCTTCTTACATTTCATTCACCTCTATGTATTCTACATTTAATAGTACTGACCTTCTTATTGTTCCTCACACACATCAGTTCATCTCCTAACACTACTTTTTCCTGTCCTATGTCTGGAATAGTCTGCTTTGCATGTGTTCATGTTATCTACTTCATTAAACTACGAACTCCATGAGGTCAAGAATCTTATTTTGAAATCTCACTGTATCCCTAGCACTTAACATTGTTCCTGGTATATATTAAGTGATTTTAAATGCTTGTTGATAGATTAAAATCCTGATCTGGTCAAAAAAGTAGTTTAATATCCTCCCAGAGCAGTTTTAGTCCTTTATGTTTTGGTGTGTCTTCTATTCATAAGGTAAATCAGTAGGCAAATCCAGGAAGCTAAGAAAAAGACTACTATTATTCCTATTGTGAAATGTCTATGATATAGCATCACATTCTGAATATACATTTTTGCAAAGTCATTGCTAAATTGGAGAAAATCCAGAAGAGAACCATATGATTCCTTTAAAAAAAAATCTCTATGAGCTGAGTCCATTGAAGATTATTCAATGGAGGTGTTTATGCTAACCTGAATAAGTAAAGGTTTCATGAAAGCATGATAACCCTCTTCAATTATTTGAGAAACTTTTATGTAGAAAGATAATTTTTACTTTATTTGATCCCAGAGGGATAACTGGGAGAAGTGGTTAAAAGTTGCAAATTTGGTTTGAAGCATGCAAAAATAAATAAATACATACATACATAAATAAATAAATGGAAGCTTCTCAAGAATTTTTCCTATTCCTTTACGTAATTGGTTTTCCTAATGTAAAATTCACTGAAGAAAGGCATCATATTTTAATTATTTTTGTTTCTAATTCAAACCACTGAAAGTAGTAGGTATTCCTTGGATAGAAGCAACTTTTTTCTTCTCCTCCTCCTCCTCCTTTTACTCTTCCTCCTCTTTTCTTTCTTGTCCTACTTCTCCTCTTTCCTCCTCCTCTTCCTCTTCTTTCTTCTTCCCTGAGTCCAAATTTAGCTTCAGATTCATACTGATGCATGTTAGCTTTGTAATCCTAGGGAAGTCATTTAACCTTGGTCTGACTCAGTTTCCTTAAGTACAAAATGGAATTGTGTAATTAGCCAGAATTCTGGAGAAATTCTTACAACAAGGTGTTCACTCAGTGGAATTGATAAGACAATTGTTATCTAGTTTAGCATGGTGATTAATAGTTCTCTAGTTCAGCACCTGTACTTAGTACTTAATATAGTTCTACAAGATTGGCACCTATGCTACAAGATTCACACCTATGATAATGTAATTATAACAGAGTATATAAGAGACTACAAGGACTGGGCAAGAAACATTCACTCCATCTCCCAACACCATGGTGGTTGGCCTGTCCTCCATTTCTCCACTGAGACCAAGGCCTGTCTGAAGGGCCTCCAGAAAGCTAGCCCAGACCCCAGACAAAGAGACAGACTGTGAAGAAGCAAATAAAGACTTTTGGACTTTATCACCTGGCTATTTTCGTGGAGATTACTCTGCTGAAAAGAAGACTGGTCCGAAGACCTCCAAAAAACTAACCACTACAGAATTGGTAATAGAACCTATCTTTCAAGGCTGTTTTGAGAATTGAATAAGATAAACTTTGTGAAGTGCTGATCAAAGTATAAGCCAAAATGGAAATATTTGATAAATGTTCCCTTCTTTCTTCTAAAGAATAAAGGCTAAAGCCATTTCTGTATGAGAAGTTATCAAAAATACTTAGAGAAAAATACCATACTCCTTCACTTATGTGTACTTATCTCTTCACTAAATTGTCTTATGTTATAGGAATTTTTGCCCAATTGAAATTTAATATGGCTTTCAGGTCTCTTACCATCTTAGTTGTCCTCTTAAATGCTTCACTTTGTCAATGACTGGATAAATTGTAATTCTTGGATTATTACAATTACTATTATTATTACAATAGCTTCCAATTGATTTTCCTATCTAATGTCTCTCACCATTTCAATTACTATGTTGTTGCAAAAGTGCAGATCTGACCATGTAATAGTACCATTATTCCCATCTCCCATCTCCAGTCTCCCATATATACCTAGTAAAACTCAATAATTCCCTGTTACTTGTGGGATAAAATATAAAATTCCCTGGAAACTTTATACCTTTCTAGTCTTCTTACCCTTCATGAACTTGTTACTCTAGTCCTTCCCTCCTTCTCTCTCTCCTTCCTTCTTTCCCTTCTTCCCTCCCTCTTTCTTTTCCTCCCTCCTTCCTTCTTCCCTTCTTCCTTCCCTCCTTTCCCCCCTCCTTCCTTTCTTCTTTCTTTCCTTCCTCCCTTTTTTTCTTCCTTCCTTTCTAACTTCATACCTTCTTTTCTAACTTCCTTCCATTCCTCTTTCTCTCCCTCCTTCCTTTCTTTGTCCACATAGGGAATCATACCCTTACCTGTAGGTGCTTTGCTCAAAGAAATATACATTTTGATTATTGAAACCTCACACAATATCTTGGTGTTATGGACCAGTTTTCTTTTTTAAGGATGATGCTTTAAATTTAAATCACTCTAGCTCTCATTGATTGGCCAGTAATAGATTTCAGTCCAAACATGATTTGTTCATTATTTGGGTTCTAATGGTTAGGAGTGTGTAAATAGAAACTGCTACTGTTTTGACCAAAATCCATGAGAGTCTTTCCCTTCCAGAATTTTTTTTTTAAACTAGATAAAAGAGGCTATTAGTTGCCCCATTCTTACCTAGTCTTAATCATTGAATAGACATTGCTTTGTTCAAACAGAGACCTGAGAAAAACCTCAGTTTAAAAAGACCAAGGACTTCCACTGCATCCAGTACTATTTTCAGTTGTCCTGATTGCTACTAGACCTATATGACTCCAGAGGTTAGAATGAGGCTGGTAATTCTGTGCAATCCTGTCTCACTTAAATTCAATTCACTTGAACATCATGACATCACTTTCCTAATGTAATGCCCTCGTTGAGAATAAAGGACAAATACCACCAATAACAAGAGCACTATGTCTCATTTTTCATACAATTTACGCACACTATGTATCCCTTCACTGTCACGGGTTAATCCCATTCCATACAGGATATATCTCTTTTATTCCAAAGATATCTGGCTAAACATTTATTCCTTTCCTCAAATCATAAAAATGATCCTGATAAAACTATCAGGATCAGCAACAGATCTCCAGAGATAGTTCACTAGAAGTATTTTCAGAGCTGACACAAAACCAATACTGATTACTCTTTGGGTCTTGCTATTCAACTTGTTCCAAATCTCTGGCAAAGTAGCTCATATTTCTCTATATTTTCTAGAAAAAAAAAAAAAACAAACTTGAGAGGCTTGCATGAAGTGAGAAAAGAAACTTTCATAGCAAGCTTGAAAAAAATATGAAGAAAACCACATCTAATTTCCTTGAATTGAATACTCAATGTCCTCCTTTCACATATTTGCTTGTGGTTCAAAATAGGATGATTCAAACCATTGTTACAAACGTGATTAATTCAGATATATGGTTTACATGGCTGTGCATATATATGTATAATTACTATGTCAAATTCCTCATCATTTTAGGGAGTGAGGAGAGGAATAAAGGAAAAATTTGAAACTCAAAATTCTATAAAAAAGAATGTTAAAAATTATTTTTACCTGTAATTAAAAAATAAACTTTTTAAAATTTAAATAATAAAAAATCTGGTGATAATGTTTTTGTTTGTCTGTTTATTTTATTCACCTGGAATAAAGATATTGGGGTAATGAATTTCAAAACTGATGACACTAAATAGCTATACTTATTTGGCAAAGTTACTTAAACTCCTTGAAGTCCAGTGTTCTCATCTATAAAATAGGAATGACCTATATTCTATAAACAGTGTCCTAATTGGGCTTTCATTCTCTTTAGACAATCCCTTCCTTAATTCTTGCCTACTTAAAAGTAGGTATCCCAGGGTTACATAGGATATAATAGCATCTGTCAAAAAAAAAAAAAAAAAAACAGGATTAAAGAAGTGATTTGCAATGATCAAATTGCTGGCCTTTCTCAAGGGAACTCTCCCCATTCATTGATACTCTATTGGTTACATCCATTCACTACCAATTAATATACAACTCATTTAAACTCTGCCTTTCCCAATGATACTGAAATCTTGGCTGATAAACAAATACCATTCTGCAACAACAATTCTGGATTCACTTGTTTCCATAGAACTCAAACCTCTCTTTTCAAAGTCTTATTCTAATCGTCCATTGTAAAAAACAGTTCCATCCTGTGTGACCACTTAACCCCAGTTGCCCCAGGGAAAAAAAAAACAACATACAAATATACAAAAACTGTTCCATGTTATGATGCTCTATTCATCTTAAATATCTTCCTTTGTTGGTGAGTGGGATAATATCTGTATTTCTTCTACCCTATTTCTTTTGTTAATTTCAGAACCTTTAAATCCTCACAGAATCAGAAGATGTGCATTTTCTGCAAAATGCAGAACTCCAAAATGTTGAACTGTCTCTAGCAATAGATGCATCATTCTCATCATGTATGTGGACATCCCTGAAGAGTCCATTGCTAGGATAAATGTACTTACCCATAGCATTTAAGCTTTCTCCACTCACTGTGCCCAACGATTACATTTACGGATGACTCAATGCTGGCTAGAGGAGACCCTGTGTTTTGTTGGTGTTAATTGTCAGACCAAAATTAGTAGCAGAGAATCAATCCATATACTATTACATATCAGCCTCATGGACTATGTTCAGTGGATAATAATTTGCAAGCAAAAAGCCATGCTTTTTGAACCAAGTCCTCCTTTACTTTGGTCTTGACTTGTATAGATTTTTCTAGTGAAATATTTTATCATCAGGGTGGAAGGTGATCTTGATGATGTTTTTATCTTCATCAAAAGCTTTTTAAAAACAATATCCCATATTTAAGAACATAAGAACAAGAACACTACCCTCTTTTATTCCATTAGTGGCTGGGAGAGCATGAAAACATCATTCTTCATCCAGAACCTTTGTGAGCCACCATCATGTGACCTAGTCCATCAAATGCCAAATGCACACATATCCAAAAGAATTTTATTTCTCTTAAAAATCCCAGGAGGTGAAGTCAAGATGGCAGGGAAAAGGAAGGAAATTATGTCAACTTTCCCAGTTTTCCTCAAAATAACTTCAGATCAACCTCAAAAGTAATTCTGAAGAGACCGAACCCACAAAAAAAAACAGGGTGAAACAGTTTTCCTGCCCAAGATAATTTAGGACTATGGAAAAGGTTTGTCTTATTTGATAAAATGAGAGGGCAGTCTAGCACAGGTGGTGTTCAGGAAAGTCATTGGGAGGCTCTTAGCTCCATCACAGATCAGCAACAAAGACCCCATGATCCTGGATAACCAGGCCAGCAGTATAGAGGACCAGTGTGAAGTCTCCATCCATGTCACTGCAGTCTAGTGAATAGGCCTGGCAGGCTTAGAACAGTGAGTAGACCAGGCACACACTTTCAGAGTCCCTGGCATAACATGTGAACAGCCCCAGGGTCCAAATGCAGCATGCTAGTGACCAGGACACTGCCCCCAGCACATGAAATGTGGAACAAAGTTCCCTGTGTCCCAGGAACAGACTTCAATTTTAAAAGTCACAAAATAATTGGAAAATAATAAGAAAATGAAAGTAAAAAAATGTTATTCACAGAAAGCTAATGGTGACATGGAGGATCAAAATACAAACACAGAAAAGGACAACAATGTTAAATACCCCCATACAAAACTTTAAATGAAAATATGAATTGGCCCTCTTAGAAAAAGATAATGATAAATGTTGAAGAGGATGTGGGAAGATTGGGACACTAATGTAGTGTTGGTGGAGTTGTGAATTAACCAAATCATTTTGGAGAGCAATTTGAACTATGAACAAAGGGGCATTAAGCCCTACATACTCCTTGATCCAATAAGGTCACTACTGGGTCTGTATCACAAAAAGATCATAAAAGAGAGGAAAAGATCCACATGTGCAAAAAATCATATGTGCCAAGGAATTGGAAATTAAGTGGATGTTCATACGTTAGGAAAGGCTGAATAAGTTATGGTATATGAATATAATGGAATATTATTGTTCCATAAGAAATGAGAGCAAGCTGATTTCAGAAAAGCTGGAAAAACTTACAAACTGATGCCAAGTGAAGTAAATAGAATTAGGAGAACATTGTACACAGCAATAGCAAGATTATATTTATGAACGACTATGATAGACTTAGTTCTTCTCAGTGATATGACAATCCAAGACAATTCCCATAGATTTAGGATGGAAATACTATCTACAACCAGAGAATGAATTATAGAGACTGAATATGGATCAAAGCAAAGTTTTTTCAACTTTTCTTTTTGTGTTGTTTTTTTTTTTCTTTCTCATGTCCCCCCCCCCTTTTAGTCTGATACACATAAACATATGCATGTATGTGTATATATGCATACATGCACATATACATATGTATGTGTGTGTGCATATATATACACATACATATATATATATATATATGCACACACACATACACATAAGTCATTCCATTTCTAATACCAGCTTTCTGGCTTATCAGCCACATTATTACTCATTATGTATAAATTTCTCTGTTTACGTGTCCTACATTTCTACAAACAAATGTAAGTTCTTTGAGGTCAAGTACAGTTTCATTTTGCTTTTATTTCTGTGTCTCCTTTTTTTTCTTTTCTTTTCTTTCTTTCTTTTTTTATTTTTTTTAATCTCTAGCACTATTGTGCTCGTTGTCCATGCTCAGCAATTGCTTGTTGTATTGGATTAGATTGGAACTAGTTGGGGAAGGGTAAGTGAACTCTCTTGTGATAGAGAAACCTATTCATAAATGTGCAGACTATTTCTATGTTGATAGTACATTTTGATTTCAATTCATTTCTTTGATATCCAGTGAGATAATATGGATCAATCAACTCTAATGAAAATCACATCACACTAATACCCCTCCCCCCCCACTACTTTCACTCAAATCCTTTGCGGATAATAGTTATACTAAAGCTGCCAGCTATGAGAATTTAATGTAAATGTAATATGTAATTCCATCTCATGGTGACTTTTAATGTCCATTTTGTTTTGCAAGTTTGCTGTTTTACAGACATTCATGATGTTAATGAACTTTTTATTGCCTTCTACAGCTTAGTTTCTTTGTAGTGAAAACTATTGAGGGTTAACTTATTCACATATTATGTTTTGTAAAATACTGGGGACTCTATGCCAAATGTATTGGTTTTGTAGAATACTGTTTTGAAAATTTTTTCTACCTGTTGTCAAAGACGTAATTTTTTTTTGAAAATTTGTTTCAATTTCTTCAGGAGAGGGCATTGCTATCTTTCATAAGACTGATTAAATTTGCATTTTATACATATACATATATATATATTAATATATACACAAAGTTATATATATACATTATATAAATAAATGCATTTTTAAGATAGGAAAATAAACCCATGATATATTAACTAACTGAAAAACTAGATATTTTCAAACATTCATACCATTAGAAAATCATTTGAGTGAGGTATATAACATTTAACGGTTACAGAAATCTCAAAATAAGATGCTATTTTCAACTTCAATTCAAGTTTAAGCAAATATTTTGAATAATATCACTGAACATATCTAGGTATTTTATTATAAGATTTAGGAAAGAATGAAATTATTAGGATGTATGATCAATGGCATTCTCCAGACAGAAGAGTCAAGTGGGAAGGGAAATTTCTTTAATCTTGATTTGAAGAAAATAATTTGAAAGTTCCACAAATGAGATATAAAGATTGAAAAGCCCAGAATATGAGTTAATGGTGACTGAATTAATAACATATACCATTTCCTTGACTTTTACCTTCAGCTATGTTTTCTCCATTCAACTATTTTTATAATATTTTTCTTTAACACCTTTTCTTTTCCACAAATGTCCTTACTATCTCTGGAACCCATGTCTTCTTTTTTTCCCTTCTAAGTCAGAGTTTCCCATCGTAGCCTTAAATAAAATTTATCTAGTGTATTTGGGTACCCAATGTATACAAAAATTCTACAATGTCCCATGCACTATATCTTAACCTTCTCTTTTTATCCCTGCATATTTCTTTTCAAAACTGAGTCTTGTTTCTATCATCTGAGAATCCTGCAGCTTAATTGGTTATATTATCAGAAAGAATTTATTTTAAGGCATGATGTCAAAGGTTGGTAGGGTGTTTTATGGTTTCCCTTGCAGATATTTTCAATGTATAGATATTTTAAAGAATGAATATTATGAATATTCTAGGCATTGAAAAATTAAAAGCATGAGAATCTTTTTTTTTTTTTTTTTAAACAGAAGAACCTTCTCTTATTCCATTAAAATCATACCACACAGTTTGAAGTCTATGATGGCTAAGCATATATATATTTTCATTTAATGCAAAATCAAGACTATCTAAGGTAATGTTTGAATTCTAATGATAGAGTCCAAATACAATTAGAGTATGTATTTTAAAAAGCCTGAACTATATCCTTTATCTAATTCAACCTTTAAATTAATTTTTCATCTAACTTTTGTTGTATTCGATGTAGGCTGGCTACAGGATGTTGTTAATAATGTACTAAAAAGTGGTCTTAAAAATGACATCATTTAGAGCATGTGTGATTGAAAAAAAAGTGTTACAGAAATGGAAAAGAGTAATAGATGTAGGGCTGGAATGTTTCCCAACTCTGGAAAGAATATTATATATGCATATATGTTTGTGTATTCTATGTATATGTATGTAATATGCATATGTGTTGCATATGTATATGTATAAATATTATGTGTATATAGAATAATCTAGTATACTGAAATAATTGATGCTTTCTCAAAAATTTGTGTGGAAAGACATCAGTTAAAATTGTATAGGATATGAAAGAATGGATGATTTGTGATTAGACACAAAGGAAGAAATGTTCAAATAGAAGTACTGTTTCTGTTGAAACAAATGAAATTATATCATAACTCAAGAAACACAAGATATAATATCTTATCAATTAATTGTATCAACTCTGGAAAGAAGACATCAGTAACAGGTATTTGATTCTGAATTTATCAACCTTGATGATTTGTAAGAAAGTGGAGTTCTCAACAGAAATAAGGACATTAAAGGGAGGAGAATGGAATTCAGTTACCATTTATTAAATGTTTATTATGTGGCATGAACTAAAATAATCACTGGATCTTTTCTCAAGAAGTTTAATTTCTAATGGGGAAGGGATATAATTAATTTGGTAAATTCAAGATATATGCAGAGGAGTTGTAAAATACTAATATAAATCTATGCCCCAACCACTGATATCAGTGATGTTAAGAAGGAAAATACCAAAAAATATTCAAATTACTTAACAATTTTACTCTTTTCATATGCCAGCAAGATTATGCCTAAGATTCTACAAGTATGGCTTTAGCAAAATGTGAATCAAGAATTACCAGAAAAGCAGGCTGGTTTTTAAAGAGGGAGAGGAACTAGAGAGCAAAATGTCAACATTCTCTGGATTATGAAGAAACTGAAGGAGTTCCAAGAAACATCTATATCTGATTCCTTGATTATATTACAGATATTGGCTTTGTGGGTAACAAAAAAAAAGTGTCAAGATATCAGAGATACCAGTGACAGATCTTATTTTTCTCCTTAAAAGCCTGTATAAAGGCCAAGAGGCATCAGCTAGAATTGAACATCAAAAACCAATTGGTTTAAGATTAGTAAAGGAGTATGACAAAGCTGTATGTTCTCACCTTATTTATTTAACTTATATGCAACATGTGAAATGCCAGGTTGGATGAATTAAAAGATGCAATGAAGATTTTCAGGAGAAATATCAATGATCTCAGATATGCAGATGATAGCACTCTGAAGGCAAAAAGTGAAGAGGAATTAAGAAGCTTTTTGATAAGAGTGGAAGAGGAAAGAGTAAAAGCTGTCTTTAAGCTTAATATAATTTTTTTTTTTAAAGAAAAAATTAAGATCCATTAATTGGTACCATCACTTCCTAGAAAATAGAGGTAGAAGAAATGGAAGTAATGTCATATTATATTCTTGCACTCATAGGCACTGCAGATGGCAACTGTAGCCAGGGAATTAAAAGATGTTTGCTCCTTGGAAGGAAATCTGGAGAGCATATTTAAAAACAAAACAAAACAAAACAAAACAACAACAACAACAACAACAACAACAACAACAACAACAGACATCATTTTGTCAACAAATGTCCAGATAGTCAAAGCTATGGTTTTTCAGTGCTATGTATGGCTGTAAAAGTTGAATTGTAAGAAAAACTAAACACTTAGAGAATTGACACTTCTGAATTGTGGTGCTAGAAAAGACTTGAGAGTTCCTTAGACATCAAGAAGATTAGCTCAGTTAATACTTAAAAAAATTAATTCAAGCTATTCACAGAAAGATCAAATACTGAAAATGAAATTTAAATACATTAGCCACATAATGAGAAGACATGAATCATTGGAAAAGACCCTGATGTTGGGAAAGAATGAAAGCAAAAGAGTAAACAGCAAAGAACAAGATGGAAATATCATGGAAACAATGAACATGAACTTGACAGATTTTGAGAGAGAGTGGAGTATAGAAGATCCTGGCACAATATCATACATGGATCAAAAAGAGTCACATAAGACTGCATGCCTGACCAACAATAAGTGTGCCATGTACTTTGCTAAGTGATGGGAATACAAATACAAGTAGAAAGAGAGTTCCTGTTTTTAAGGAGTTTAAGGAATTTCCATTTCAGTGAATATAAATGAGTATATAAAATGAAGTTGAAAAAGGTGGAGGTGGGGGCGGAACCAAGATGGCGGAGAAGACAAAGGCGACTTTCTAAGCTCTTCTCTTACCCTCTTTATCAATATTATATCGAGCCTTAAAAATAGTCTTGACTGCTACAATTCGTAAAGATAAGAAGTAGAACAACTCACCGGCCGAAGAAAATCTGCAGTCTCGCCAAAAAAAGGTTGGTTCCGGGGCCAGGGGGGAGATCGGTGCAGACTGGGAGAGAAATTAGGTTCCGAGGAGAGTCTCAAACCGAGGGTGAAGGCACAGATCTCAGCACAAGCGAGCAGCCCCAACCCTCAGTACGGGCTTTTCCTTGGGGCAGTTGTGATCCTGCACTGCAGGAGGACGCAGCCCGGGTTAGCCTCCAATCTGCGCATTGGGGAGCTCGGCTTGGGGCCATAGAGCTTTTCCAGGGCCGATTTGCATCAGGCAGAAACGCTAGGCAGAGTTTGTGGCGGTCTGCAGTCTGCGGTCTGTGGTCTGTGGTCTGTGGTCTGCAGTCAGCTGCTAATACTCACAGTCCCACAAGAGGCTCCGGCCTGGGGCAGTGACACTTTCACCCCTTAGTCTCTAGCCAAGGGCACTCGCTAACCCACTCAGCCCTACTAAGCAGTTTGATAGCTCAGCCAGTGCTGAATCCACTTCCTCTTGGGGGAAGGGAAAACTCTCACTCAGAGCACTCCCATACCTCGGAGCCAGAAATAGGTTTACATCTCTCCCTGCTGTGCAGAGAGCTGTAACCCCTTGCCTAGGACCCCAAAGGTTTAAAACTGGATGGCTCGGCTTGGAAAAAGGCTCAGCAAAAAGGAAACCTAAAACAAAAATGCTTGCGTCCTCCTTTCTTGTCTCGAAGGCCTTAAAAGTCCAAAGGGTGGTTGGGGAAAGGAAAAAGGGCCTTAAAGAGCAACAACTTCCTAAAAGGGGTAAAGTTACTAAGGGATTTTTTGGAAAAGAAAACTCCCAAGAAAGAATCTTAATTGGAAAAGCAAAAAAACCCAAGAAATTCTTAATTGAAAAGTAATTCCAAAAAATTATAAAGGAAAAAACCTGAAAAAAAAAATTAAAAACCAATTGGCAATACAGAAAAGAAAAAAGCAATGAAGAAATAAAAAAAAATTGAAAAATTGCTTTTCATTGAAAGCAAGAACATAAAAAAAAAAAAAAAAAATGGGAAAAAAGAAATTTTACAAAAGACAACTTGAAAATAGATTGGAAATAAAGGAATTACTTTTGAAAATTTGATGAAAAAAGACCCAGATAATTTTAAGAAAACAAAAGAACCCAAGAATAGAATCGAAGGAAAATAATAAAAAATTATGAAATTTGAAAAAAACCCAAAAAAAAACCCAAAATAATTTCAAAAATTTAAAACAATTAAGGAAAAATTTAAAAACAAAAAAAAATTTTTAAAATGAGGTGAAAAATACCCAAGATCTGGCGCCTCTACAAAAAAAAAAAGGGCCTGGAAAAAAAAACAAGAACTTGAAGCAGCCAAAATAAACTAAAATAACGAGGATTTTCTTCCAGGAAAAAAGAGGAAATTTTAAGAAAAATGAATTCCATTTGTTTCGAAGAAAAACAAAAAAACAAAAATTTTCCGAAGAACCAAAATGCAGAAATTTAAAATAACTCTTAGAAATTTCGAGAAACAAAAAAACATTAAATTTGATTGACTGATAAACATAAAAAAAGGATGGAAAAGGGATGAGGCAAAAAGGTGGGAAGGAATAAAAAAAAAACATCCCAAAAGGGGCTAAGGAAACTTATCATTTGTGGGAAAAGAAAACTTTGAATCTTACCTCATCAAGGGTAAAAAAAAATATTTGACATTTGTTTAAAAATCTTTTGCCCATTAAAAAGGGGAGAGGGAAAGGGAAAAAGAAAGGGTAATAAGGGAAGGAAGGGGAAAGACTCAAAAGGGGAGGGAGGGATTATAAAGAGGATAATCGGAAACAAGAGGGGAATGTTTAAAAAGGGGGAGGGTTTGGGGGGAAAGAATAAGTAAAAGCCAAATCTGGGGTTTTGGATGGCAGGAAATACAATTTAGTAATTCTAACCAAATGTAAGGGATGAACTTCCCAAAAGAGGGAGGCGATACAAACTGCATAAAAAGTCAGAACCCTACATTGTTGTTTCAAGAAACACATTTAAAACAGTGGGATACATAGGAAAGGTAAAAGGCGGAACCTTTATGCTTCGGTGAAGTCAAAAAAGAGGGGTAGCCATCCATCCGGATCAAGCAAAAGTAAAATTGGCTAATTAAAAAGAGATAGGAAGGTCTTATCCGCAAAGGCTCAACGAAGCAATATCAATTTAAAATAATGCCCAAGTGGTGGGCCCCCCCTGGGAAAGTTAAGAGGGTTGCAAGAAGAAAAGACAACAAAACTGTAATAGTAAGTCCCCCTTGCACTCAAATTAAACAAACCAAAAACAAATAAGAAAAGAAATTAAAAAGTAAATGAATAAAGAAAAATTAGGTATTTGGATCTTTGGAGAAAATTGAATGGAGAAGAAGGGAATATCTTTCTTCTCAGCAGTTCATGGAACCTATTAAAATGACCAATATTGGACAAAAGACCTAAAATTAAATAGAAAGCAAAATAAAATCTTTTTTTTGATCATACAATAAAAAACCATTCAACAAAAAAGTTGGGGGAAATAGCCAAAAGTAGGAAATTTCCTATCTTTAAAGAAGTTGGGTGGCAGCAAATTATGCTTTAATTTCCTAAGATAATGACAATGATGGAGACATCATCCAAAATTTGTGGGATGCAGCCAAAGCTAAAAAATTTTATATCCTTGAGGCCAAAATAAAACAGAAAAGAAAGATTAATGTTGGCCAACTAAAAAAACAAAAAAGACCAAATTAAAACCCCAATCAAATACTAAATTGGAAATTCTAAAATTAAAAGGAGAAATTAAAAATTTGAAAGTAAAAAAACTTTGAACAATTAATAAAACTAGAGTTGGTTCTATGAAAAAGCCAATAAAATAGATTTTGGTAAATCTGATTAGAAAAAGGAGGGAGGAAAAATGAAATTAGTAGTCTTAAAAATGAAAAGGAGAACTTTCCACCAATAAGAAAAAAAAATAATAAGGGTTATTTTCTCCAACTTTATAATAAATTTGATAACCTAAGTGAAATGGAACCTCAAAAAATACAGACTTCCCAGACAAACAGGAGGAAGTAAATTGTTGAATAGTCCCATTTCAGAAAAAGAAATGGGATTTAACAACTCCCGAAAAATCAGGAAGATGGTTTTTAATTTTACCAAACATTTAAAAACAATTGGCCCCTTATATAAATTACTTGATAAAATAGGGAATGAAGGGTCCACCAAATTCCTTCTATGACCAGACTGGTACTTACCAAACCAGGTGGTAAAACGGAAAAAAAATTAAGAATTCCAGAAATTGATTAAAATTTAAAAGATTGAAAAGATCGAAAATCATCTCAAGAAATTCCTTGATCAAGTAGGTTTTCCAGGGGGGGTGGTTCAATATTAGGAAAACTATCAATATAATTGGCCATGTTAATAACCAAATTAACAAAAACCATATGATCATCTCAATAGATGCAGAAAAAGCATTTGATAAAATCCAACATCCATTCCTTTAAAACACTTGAGAAATAGGAATAAATGGCCTTTTCCTTAAAAAAATCACGCATCTATTTAAAACCATCAGTAAGCATCATATGTAATGGAGACAAACTAACATTCCCAAAAGATCTGGGGAAACAAGGATGCCCCTATCCCATTACTATTTAATATTTTTGAAAGCTAGCTATAAAAAGGCTGAGAAAGAGATTAAAAAGGAATAAGAATAGGCAATGAGGAAGCCAAATTATCACTCTTTGCCGATGACATGATGGTATACTTAGAGAACCCCAGAGATTCTGCTAAAAAGTTATTAGAAATAATCCACAACTTTAGCAAAGTTGCTGGTTATAAAATAAACCCACATAAGTCATCAGCATTCTTATATATCACTAACAAAATCCAACAGTCAGAGTTACAAAGAGAAATTCCATTTAAAGTAACTACTGATAATATAAAATATTTAGGAATCTATCTGCCAAGGGAAAATCAGAAACTTTATGAGCAAAATTACAGACCACTTTTCACACAAATTAAGTCTGATCTAACCAAATGGAAAAATATTAAATGCTCTTGGATAGGGCGAGCAAATATAATAAAGATGACAATATTACCTAAACTAATCTATTTATTTAGCGCTATACCAATCAGACTCCCAAAAAACTATTTTAATGACCTAGAAAAAATAACAACAAAGTTCATATGGAAAAACAAAAGGTCAAGAATTTCAAGGGAATTAATGAAAAAAAAATCAAATGAAGGTGGCTTAGCTGTACCAGATCTAAAATTATATTATAGAGCAGCAGTTACCAAAACTATTTGGTATTGGCTAAGGAATAGATTAGTTGATCAGTGGAATAGATTAGGTTCAAGGGATAAAACAGTCAACAAATATAGCAACCTAGTCTTTGACAAACCCAAAGATCCCAGCTTTTGGGATAAGAACTTACTGTTTGATAAAAATTGCTGGGAAAATTGGAAACTAATATGGCAGAAACTAGGCATTGATCCATACTTAACGCCGTACACCAAGATAAGGTCAAAATGGGTTCATGACCTAGGCATAAAGAATGAAATTATTAATAAATTAGAGGAACATAGGATAGTTTACCTCTCAGACCTGTGGAAGGGGAAGGTCTTTATGACCAAAGCAGAACTAGAGATCATTACTGATCACAAAATAGAAAATTTCGATTATACCAAACTGAAAAGTTTTTGTACAAACAAAACTAATGCAGACAAGATTAGAAGGGAAGCAATAAACTGGGAAAATATTTTTACAGTCAAAGGTTCTGATAAAGGCCTCATTTCCAAAATATATAGAGAATTAACTCTAATTTATAAAAAATCAAGCCATTCTCCAATTGAAAAATGGTCAAAGGATATGAACAGACAATTCTCAGATGAAGAAATTGAAACTATTTCTAGTCATATGAAAAGATGCTCCAAGTCATTATTAATCAGAGAAATGCAAATTAAGACAACTCTAAGATACCACTACACACCTGTCAGATTGGCTAAGATGACAGGAAAAAATAATGATGATTGTTGGAGGGGATGCGGGAAAACTGGGACATTGATGCATTGTTGGTGGAGTTGTGAACGAATCCAACCATTTTGGAGAGTAGTTTGGAACTATGCTCAAAAAGTTATCAAACTGTGCATACCCTTTGATCCAGCAGTGTTACTACTGGGATTATATCCCAAAGAGATTATAAAGAAGGGAAAGGGACCTGTATGTGCACGAATGTTTGTGGCAGCCCTTTTTGTAGTGGCTAGAAACTGGAAACTGAATGGATGTCCATCAGTTGGAGAATGGCTGAATAAATTGTGGTATATGAAAATTATGGAATATTACTGTTCTGTAAGAAATGACCAACAGGATGATTTCAGAAAGGCCTGGAGAGACTTACACGAACTGATGCTGAGTGAAATGAGCAGGACCAGGAGATCATTATATACTTCAACAACAATACTAGATGATGACCAGTTCTGATGGATCAGGCCATCCTCAGCAACGAGATCAACCAATTCATTTCTAATGGAGCAGTAATGAACTGAACTAGCTATACCCAGAAAAAGAACTCTGGGAGATGACTAAAAACCATTACATTGAATTCCCAATCCCTATATTTATGCACACCTGCATTTTTGATTTCCTTCACAAGCTAATTGTACAATATTTCAGAATCTGATTCTTTTTCTACAGCAAAATAACGTTTTGGTCAGGTATACTTATTGTGTATCTAATTTATATTTTAATATATTTAACATCTACTGGTCATCCTGCCATCTAGAGGAGGGGGTGGGGGGGGTAAGAGGTGAAAAATTGGAACAAGAGGTTTGGCAATTGTTAATGCTGTAAAGTTACCCATGTATATATCCTGTAAATAAAAGGCTATTGAAAAAAAAAAAAAAAAAAAAAAAGGTGGATGTGTGGGAACCTAGAGAAAGTTCTGAGATTCAGGAGCAGAATGAAGATATGGTTGGCCTGAATATTTTCTTTCAAATGGAGGCTCTGGAAGGAATCAACAATTAGTGGAAGGATTTACATACTATGAAGTCTACTTCTAAGTGTAATATGTCCAAGGATGCAGTGAAATTACAGGTTGAGGAGGTTGACATTTCAAGTCTAAATTTCCACCTTAGGCTTTTAAAAGTTCATGTACTCTCCCTTTTCATGACCTCTGTACTTGGCTAGCTATAATATCAATTTCTGAAATCCTGGGCTCCAGAACTCAAATGACTTGAATTGTTCATTTGAAGACTTTACACTTTGTGATCAGAACTGAAAAGGACAAACAAAAATCAAGAAACTCTAAACATATCTCTTGGAGTCACAAATAACTTTATGATACCTGCTGTTTCTTGTGAGTAAAAACATCCTTCACATCTGGTTGCCACCCAAAAAGACAGAAAAAAATCTCATATTTTTAAAAATGGAATTTATATTTCTTCTGAATTCTACTTGTTTATTTTATACACAAAGGAAAATCAAAATATCTCTCCATTAATTTTATTCTCTAATTTTCTTTTCTATCTGCCTGTCTCTTTCTTGCTTTAGACATACATACATACATACACACATACACATACATGCAGATATATACATACATATATATACATATATATGTGTGTGTGTACTTTTTGCTCCTGGTCTACCTCTTATCTCTTTTCCAAATCATTTTTTTCAAAATCAAGGAATCTTTGTTTAACATAAGCCAATTTGATAGATTTGGCTATAGAAATCTACATAATTTAGCAATTAATATTAGTTATATTTGAATGTTTTCTCAGGATTTCATTATGTGTGTGTGTACATTCATGGATTTATGCATGTGAATGCATATGTGAATAAGAATAGGAACTTTTTATTTCATTTCTGATAGCTAGCTAGTTGAAAAGAGAGGAATTGCTATTAAGCAGATCATATTAGCAAACTTTTTAAAAAGCATTTACATTAGTTCAAAAATCCAATACCCTAAAGTCTCATTGAAGTAGTTTTTATTTTTTTAATTAGTTTGAATTTTGCTAAGTGAGTTCCTCCTGTGAACCATAGGGGTCTTTGTATATAGCGTAGGTAGGGAAGTACCTAAGGGGAATGAGTGAGTTATCATGAGGAGAGCCTGTTTTTCACTGGGGAAGGGAGAAAAAAAATCATCAAAATTTCTGCTGAAATGTTTTTCAAAAACCCTTTGAAAGCCCTATTAGGCTAGGAGAGCCCTAAGAGGCACTTTTTGTCACCTTCATTTAAAGTGCAAGGCAGGCTGAATCTGATTTTAACAGTCTTAATGTTTGCTGTGCTCAGTAGGCAATTCAATTAAAAAAACAATGTTTGATTGTAAAGGGCCATTTTTATGCTACTCTCATCTATTCTTATTTATTATGTTTTACTTGGGTATTTACTTTTTACTCTTTCCATTCTCAAGATATATAATTCTGTGATGAGTTATCCAAGGGTATCACATATTATGGAGTTGTGGTCTGAGAAGTACAATGCACTTGGTCTAACAAGATCACACAAGAAGGATCTTTTTTCTGGGTTTCTCATTTTAAGGATTGTCACATCATTTCTTGGCTTTCATTTTTGAACTTGTGAATATTTATAGAAACTAGCTAAGTAAAGAAAACTAGTGCTCCAATATTTCAATGCATCCATGATCTCATGTAATGTAAATATTTCCTACAATTTTTTGGATTGCAATCCAACCAAGTTGTTCATTTTTCACCTATCTCTGTTTAACAGTCTTATTCAATAATATGGTGGGATGTAGGGTGAGCCAAGGGGAAAGAGAGTCAACACCCAATGAATGGCCTTCATTAGTTTTCTTAATGGTACAGAAATGCCAAATAAGCATCTAGACTATCGTTATTTGTTAATTTTCTTAGTTATAACTGGGCAGTCACTTCAAGAATTTCAAGTCTTCCTGGCCCTAATTTCAACATATTGTCCAGTAATCATACTAATAAAGGAAGAAAAAGAACTACATTCTCTTTCCATCATCTCTCCTCAACTCTTCTTTGTTGTTGCCAAAGAATAGACCTAACTGTTTTGTCAAACATCAGCTAAGAAGTTTTGACATTCCCTGTACTACCTGTTTGACCATGGGCAAATCACTTAAATATTTTTGCCTCAATATACTCATATATATAAATTGAGGTTAAATTAAGTGTCTAAAATCTATCCTAGTCATATGAATTTAAATGGTTTAATATGGATTGATATGCACATAGTGCAATTGAAAGAATATAGAATTTGGATTCAAAGGGTTCAGATCTTGGCTATGCAATTTATATAGAATTGGTCAAATCACAACTCCTCAAGCCTCAATTTTGTCATTTGTAAAATGAGATGTTTATACCACATGATTACAAAATTCCCTTCTATCTATAAATGTTCAATTCTAATATAAGGAATGGGATTATATATTCCCACCTCCCACAACAATTAATGTGATATATTTAGCATAAGGTCAATATGAAGCCTTAAATGTGTAATATTCATTGATTAAGCATCAATCTCCTTGATTGGATAAAGGAGTTGTAACTGACTTGCAAAACAGCTGTCTACACCTCTAGGGGGCTTTTAGTAGTTGAAGAATTTCAGCAATTCCTCTGACTAATAATGAAGCAATCAACCTTTGTTAGTTTCTAGGCACCATAAAGAATGAAATTATTTCTGCTAGACCAGAGTTATTCTTAATTCATTGATAATATCATCTGAGAGATCCACCTACCAGAAGGAGACTCACAGGGAACAAATTCATATAGATGTGACACAGGCAGATACACACATCTAACTGTCTGAGTAATGAAGTGGTTTTAAAACAGCTGACCCCTTGAAAGAGATAAGAATATACTTTATAGATTCAAAAAAAGACATCCAATACCAAGAATTTGGGGTCCTCTAAGTGTAATTAGGTGAGTGATTTGCCATACACTTAAAAAAATTAATTTGGGGTTCAGTGTTTTGTATTAACTGTTAATGTAGTACTTTATCAATTACCTAAAAAAAAAATCTAATAAAAGATATTGGATGATAAAAATCCTTAGTAGAGGCTCCTAAGTAACAAAATTAAAATTACCAGAAACTCTCAGGGTTACACAGGTTTCTGAAGGATTAGTAATAAACAAGTCTGGAGATCCATACCACCAAAGTGAATGGAAATTGAAAAAATAGCCCCCGAGGAGATGCTACACTATGATAAAGAGACACATGCAACTAAATAGACTAATGTAAATCTTTTGTAAATGGCAGGAATTATCAGTGAAGTAGATCACAAACTAATTTGATGGGCAGCTAATCAATGAAACAGACACACCTGCACAGTTGGAAAGAGATGAAGATATAATCAATGTTTTCCAGCATCAAACAGAAAAAAAAAAAATGCAAAAAAGGGGGAATATTGGTTATTTTAGAACAGAATTGTAATCTTAAGGGGAAAATGCATTCATAATTTGAAAACAGACATTTGATTCATCTTCACCCTGGCTACTGGAATGTAATTTTCATGGGATCATGTATTTATACCTGAATGGTAATTTAGAGGTTGTCTTACGTGGAGCTTCATCTTAGAATAACTGATGATCATGGAATTTCAATGACTAAGCTAGATCCCACAGGTAGCCAAGCCAGGACACAAATATGGTACTCTAATCCTACATCTAACTGTCTTTTCACTATATAATACTCTCCATGGAATATTCTTTTCTGATGGGATCCCTCATCTCATCCCATCCTTTTATGTGTTGCATAAGATAATTGGTACATGAACAGCTATAGGCTTCTAAATTGCCAGTATTATACTTTGAATGACACCACATAAAAATGGGCTATGAGAAAATTGTTTTCATAAAAACATTTTTAAAACTTTCTCCAGTACTATCATATTTATTCAATTTGTATTTACTTGGTTATTTATTTTGCTATTACTCCCTAACAGAAACAATAACCAAATCCAAAAACTTTTTACATACATGAAATTACAACATAAATGAATATTATTTTTGTATTGTTTTAAAATTTTCCTTTTCTCCTTTCATTCATACAACTATTAAAGGCATTCTATTTCTGTCTTTAAGTAGGAGTAATTGTTTTCTTAAAATAAATCTCAGCTCAGTTTCTTCTCCAAACATCTTATTTTCAATAAACTTTTAAAAAATCCAGTAATTTATAAAGAATCTCAAGATCATGACTCATCAAAATCAATTATATACCTTATGTAAAAAAAAATCATATATAACTTTAAATTAATCAGCATTATAAAACTCAAGAAATTAAAGGAAGAAAGCACAATCGAATTCATTTCTAGAATAGGTCACATTTGATTAGTACCCCAAGTTTTAAAAAATACTATCCTCACAGTAATGCTATTAGTTATATAGTCCAAGTACTGTTATCATTTTACAGATGAAGAAACTGATGTCCAAAAGATTCAGTAACTTATCCATAGATTAGAATCATAAAGGAGCAAAGGAGGTTTAAGAAAGAAGGGAGATATTATTACAATTACATAGTCTATATATTTTTCAATGATGAGGCTGATATATGTTTATTTATGTTTCTAATATGTGCAAATACATTTAGAAGCTGTTACTATGCATGAATATGCCATTTTAAAATTATGTTTTGCTTCTCTTTCACCACAGGGCTCTAAATGGCTAATTCCACCAGAGTTATTAGTATAGGAAACAATAGGAGTCAGTCATACTTCCTACAGATTGATGCTATATTGTGAAGAATTTTAAATAGTTAAGCATGCAAATAAACTTCTTGTAAAATAGGAAATTAATTCACTTTATCCTCTGGTGTCTAGCTAGCTAATAATCTTCTCCTTAAATTTCCAAATGCATCCTCCAAGGTAAAAATAAGACAGTCTGAACAACACATGCATACTGTTATCTATTTTCTATGGGCAGCTACATGACTTGCCTTAGAGTCAGGAGGACCGGAGCTCAATTTTGACCTAAGAGACTAAATATATGACTTTGAGAGTCATTTAATTCTGCTTGCCTCAGTTTTCTCATATAAAATGAACTAGAGAAGGAAATGGCAGACCATTCAAGTATCTTTGAGGAAAACAAACAAACAAACCAAAACAAATAAAATCAGAAATGTCAATAATCTCTTTTTGTTCAGCTTTCTACTCTTGCTTTGGATACATTTTTGCTTTTGTTGTTGTAATTCAGTCATTTTTCAATCACAGCATTTTATCACTTGGAAGGATGAGGATGTGGGTGGGCAACTGCTTTATATTAAGCTAGTAACAGCTTAACAAAAATGTCTTTTTGTAAATGGTTGCACCTATGATTTTATTGCTAAAGATTTGTCTTCTGAAAATAACTTCATGCAACTTGTTTCCTTATTTCTTTTACAGTCACTCAAAACTGCCTTTTGCCTTTTATAAACATCTTAATTGTCTTTTCAGTGATAATTGATCCTTTCCACCTTATGAAAGAAGAATAATGACGCAAATACAATTGATTCTTAGGACCTGAATCTTCACTGATTTTCAGCAGGGGGAAAGAAACTTTTATTTTAATAGATATGCTTCTTGTAAATTACACTTGCATGAATATTAATGATAATCCATATTCTAAAAATATGAGTCTGTCTATTAGTTCTACCATACAGCACAGATTGAACAGACCAAGCCCTCAATCGCATGCATTCTGTAGGGAAATGTTTCCTTTTGGTCTTGGCTGAGGGCTTTTCATATACACACAATCTTTCTAAAATTAAAAAAAATAGCCTTTAGTCACTATTTCTTTGCAAACCAATACATAATCATTCCATGAAAATAATACCAGCTGTAGAGGTTTACTCTTTGATGAAAGTGAAATTAAAGTTCTTAAATGTAGTTAATATAAAGAATATAAGCTCAGCAATGTGATAAAGTACAAAAACTATTCATTTGCCAAAGAACACATTAAAGCCTTGAACTCTTCAGGGATTTTCAGGACAAAGAATATCATGTTCAACAGCAGGGTATGTTAGTGCTGTCCAGTTTGATTACATATTTTAATTACCCAGAGAAGAGGTGAAAAGAGTTGGAAATAGAAGTTGTCATGTCAATTGGGAAGGATTTGGAAAGGAGAGGCAAGTATAGTAGAAAACTGAATAAAATTAAGACAATAGGCACATTCAAAGTCTGTCAAATTAGTTTTAGCATGCATGACACTATAAATATGTTATAATGTCCATTATGTGTTGAATATCATAAAATATATATGCTTGTATTCATTACTGCATGTGACACACAATAATAAATATTCTATTTATATTGCATGTTATTCTTTACAGTTTGCTTTCCTTCAAAAATTCTTTAACATAGGCGTGAAAGAATTATATTTCCAATTTATAGATGAAAATGCAAAGGAGAAATTGTAAAAGTCAAATTTTTTGTTTATGACATTTGTTTATAATTATAGTGGTCTAAAAATAGGGTGAACTGTCCTCAGGATGAGGAAAGTTGCTTTTTATCAAAGGACACCAAACAGAGACTGAAAAATTAGTTGATTCATTGTTGTTCTTCATTCTTGAAGAGGACCAATATCACTGTTTTGGGATCAAGTACAATGTGTCTAACTGTGGCTGATTAGACTAAAACAAACTCAGAGTTTTGCCATAGTTTGGCCACAAATATGAACATTTGAAGCGGAGATATCTTTAAATTTGTCCTTATTCTGTTTCTTTTCAGCTATTGCAATTATGCTTTGTATTCTATGATACTCTATGTATTCTACAGGACTCTGTGATAAATGATCCTGTGCCATTGTCAAGTCTCAAAACTGATTTCAAAGTTCTTAGGAGAGATCTGCAGAGTGTCATTGTATTACTTCTGACCTCTGTGTGCTTGCTTGCCTCATGTGAGTTCTCTGCAAAATAGTCTTTTAGGCAATTGTACTTTTGGCATTCGAACAATGTGGCTATCCCATCAAAGCTGTGCTTTCTGCAGTAGAGTTTGTATGCTTGATAGTTCAGCTTAAGAAAGACCTCAATGTCTAGTACCTTATCTTTCCAAATAGTCTTCAGAAATTTCACAAGACAATTCAAATGGAAGTGATTCCGTTTCCTAGCATGATACTAAGAGACTGTCCAAGTTTCATGGGCATACAGCAACAGGGGCAGCACAACAGTTCAATAGACCAACTATTTGGTAGGCATCCTAATATTTCTTCTTTCTTACATCTTTCTTTGGAGCCTCTCTAACACTGAGCTAGCTCTGACAATTTATGTAGCAACCTCCTGATCTATGTGTATATCTCTGAAAAACATAATATCAAGATAAATTAATTCATCCATAGCATTCAAAATCTCTCCATTTGCTGAAACTAATAGTTCCATATATGGATAATATGGTGCTATGTGGTAGAGAAGCTGTGTTTTCTTGGCATTAAACATTAGACCAAAATTAGCATAAATAGCAGAGAATTAGTCATACTACGTTGCCTTTCAGTTTATTGTACAGTCACCTGAAAACAAAAAGTCATCAACTCTTCATTCATTTTAGACTTGGCTTGTAGCCTTTACAAGTTAAGTAATTTACCACCAGTGTGATAATCTTGATGCAATTTTCATCCTTACTGAAGGCATCTGGAAACATCACGGATAATATCGTGCTAAAAAGCAAGGGGGCAAATAATGACTCAAAAATTAGGAAAGCATTGTCCATTATTCCTAGCAAACATGCTATCATTTCACTGACTTATAATGCAGACTTACTTCTCCAAACAACCAAATTTTGCCATGATCTTACACAAGCCCTTCTAATTAACAGTATCAAAACACTTAATTAGATTAACAAATATTGTATACAGATCTCTGTTCTGCTCTTTTTGGAGTTGTCAAACAGCAAACACTATATTGACTATTTCTTTATCTTTCTGAAGCCATATTGGCTTTCAGATAGATAACAATATTTCAGGTGAATAATTTGCATACTAATGAGGGTTCTGGCAATGACTATAAAGAGACACTTCTATAAGTGTCACAGAACACTCTATTTTCCTTTCTTTTACTGAGATAGGTAATGGAAACATCCTTGAACACTTGAAGGTTTATCTCTTCTTGCCATATAACCCAGAAAATTTCAACTTCTGTATAAGTAGTGCCTGGTAAATGTTGACTTGAATAGGATCAGCACCATGTTCTCTGCCATAAAAGAGGAGCCTAGAAGCATTAAACTCCTTCAGGTGGAAGTGTGGTTGGAAAGGAATTGACTTCAACAGGCGGCATATGGTCATTGTCTTTAGCATTGGTTGATAATGGCCTTTTGAGAATGCTAGAGAAGTGTTCAGCTCGTATCTCTAGGATCATGTCTTCATCACTAATAAAGATTGGTCTAACAGCAATGAATAGCAAAGATTTTTGGACCATAAATAGCCTTCAGGGAATGATAAAAATGTTTTGGATTGTTACTATCAGAATAAAACTAAGTTTCATCTGCTTTTTTACTGAGCCAAGAATACTACATTTCTCTAAGCTTCACTGACACTTTATTTTTGATGATGTTAAATGCTCCTTCTTTGAGACAGATGAACTATCTTGCTACTCATTTTTCATTCAGCATCTTCTAAATTTCTATATAATTTTCATCAAATCAATCTTGATGTTCGTAAGTATTCTAGGAGTAAATGCAGTGCTGTACAGAAAATCTCTGAAAACTGTCCACTTCTTTTCTGCTACACTGGTGGCAACCACATATTGGCTATATTTTCCCTGCAAGTTAGTAATGAACTGTTCACACATTGAGAAACACTCTACTCTGTTGACATTAGTCTTCTGGTAGTCATCTTGCCTTGGAGCCACCACTTCTGTTTAATGTGAATATTTAGTTTGGAGAGGATAAGTCTATGATTAGTCCAACATTCTGTGTCACATATCTTTGTCACACTTGCATCCTGTCAGTCTCTTCACCTTACAAAGACATAGTTTAGTATTAGAGTCACCCAATATTACAAGGTTGTCCACTTCTGGAAAAGTGATAATGAAGGTCTTTATGCCATCCTAAAATTCTTCTCTGGCCTCATCAGGGTTCATTGGGAAAGGATATTATGTACTGATGATGTAGCTGTCTTCATGGCTGCTGAAACAAATTATTCTCATCCACTCATTCCTTTGTGGGAAGTCTACACAAGTTTGCTGTACATACCCCAGCTTAAAGGGTTTGAGACCCTTTGGTTACACTTAACCTGCTTTAGCCTTTCTGCCATTGTGTGGTTACTGAAGATGCTATAGTTTCTTGGAGCCCCCAGGTGAGAGTTGGTAAATCAGAGTTATGAGAAGGGCTCAATGGCTCTCACACCAGAGGTAATAGTCTTCCTTGAATATCCGATATCCTGGCCACAAATTATTCCTCAGATAGATTACAGTGGGAATTCATTTGGGGGTATAGCTGATGCTAGAAAACTTATTTTCCTTCCAAATCTAAAATTCTGTGCTTCTGTGAAATATTCCATCTGCCTTCTTTGTATTGTAGGACTCATCTTTTTCCAATCTTTATTGAGTCATTTTTAGTGCAAAGTAATAATCAATTAGCAATACAAACAAACAAAATAAATATTTCCCTAACTGAAATACTCAATAGGTATTTTTCCAAGGTAGTCATGAACTACATTTCATTCCACTGAAACCTATGTACTTATATTTGGGACCTGATGGAAAGAGTTGATAACACATGTGATTGGCAGGTATATAATCCAACAATTGATCAGATCAATGAACTGTCAGTTTGATTTTGGTATCTGGCATTAGGAGGAGCACACTGTAAATGAAAAGTAATTATTTTAGTGATTAAAAAGAACTTACTAGATGAGCAATTTGACAACGATCTTAAATTATAATTTTTTTTGCCTTTTTTTAAATTTTATTTAATGAAGGGGTATCTGGACTGTGATTTCACTAATGCAGTGAATTACTGAAGTGAAAATTCCCTCTGATGATGCAAATTGGGAATATCAACAAGACCTTTATAAATTAGAATATCAGACAAGTGCTAAAAAGTAATGAGAAATTAAATGACTTGGCCATCATCACCCACATAGTGTAAAATGAGGTCTTCTGGACTCCGAGTGTTGCCCTCTATTCTCCAGGAGTCTATCACTCAATCAGTTGCACAATAATTTAAATCCCAAGAGTCCTATCCCATACTTCAATGAGCCAGGTCCACATCACAAACAGCATATTACACATTTCTCGCTGAATGCCCCATAAACAAAAGTGTCAAACAGGACACCCAACTTTTTCCTCAAAACCTATCATTCCTTTAAATGTTACCATCTCAGGTAAAGGAGATATCACTCTTTCTTGTTTGTGACTGTGGTTTCATTCTGAAGTCCCTGCTTTCCTTTTTTTCTAAATAATAATTTGCTAAGTCTTTTTGTTTCTACTTATTTCACAGATTAGTTCACCCCCCCCCCCAACATATAGATATAGGTAATTTACAACTATATGTATATTTTACATCAATATCTCTAGATATAGATATTGCCCTAGTTTAAACTGTTTTATCTCTCACCTAAATTAGCACAAGAGATTCCTATCAAGGTTCAGGGCTTAAGAACCTCAAGTGTTTCCAGTTTAATTCATCATTTACACAGCTGCTAAAACAATCACACACACACACACACACACACACACACACACCTGCTCCTTAAAGTCTGTTTCTAATTACATCTATAGCTGAAAACAAACTCCCTCCTTTGATATTATTATTTTATTTTTAATAGCATTTTATTCCCCCCTCCCAAAGTTACATGTCAAGAACAATTTTTACCATTAATTTTTATAAGATTTTGAATTCCTCCCGATTTTTTTCTCCCTCTCTTCCTTCTTTCAACTCTTCCACTGATGGTAGGCAGTTTAATATTGTTTATACATGTGCTATAGTGTAAAACATATTCCCATATTAATCACAGTTGTGAAAAAAGAAAGATCAAGAGAAAATAGACACACACAAGAAAGAATAAAGTGAAAAAAATTCTTCAGTCTATATTTAGAGTCCATCAGTTCTTTATCTGGATATAGATAGCATTTTCCTTCATGAACCCTTTGTATTTATCTTGAGTTGTGTAGCTGAGAAGAGCTAAGTTGTTTTCATTGACCATCATACAGTGTTTCTGATATTTTGTACAATATTCTCCTGATTCAGCTCACCTCTCAACATCAATTTATATAAGCCTTTCCATTTTTTTTTTCCTGAAATCTTCCTGATCATCATTTCTTATTGCACAATAGTATTCCATGACTTTCATATACTGGAGCTCATTCATCTATTCTTCAACTGAAGTATATCCGTTAAATATCCAATGTTTTGCAACTGAGAAAAGGCTGTTTTAAAAGTATTACACATGTAGGTTCTTTTCCATTTTTTCTTATCCCTTTGGGATACAGACTTAATAGTTTTATTGTTGGATCAAAGGGTGTGCACATTTTGGTTGCCCTTTGGATATAGTTTCAAACCACTCTTCAGAATAGTTGGACCAGTTCACAACCTCACAAAGAGTGAATTAGTGTCCAAATTTTCCCATATTCTCTCCAACACTGATTATTTTCCTTTTTTGTTTATATTAGTCTAAGAATTATGAAGTGATATTCTCTTATCCAAAGTGATTTTAGCACTTCTCCATATATTTATAGATATCTTTGATTTCTTTATTAGAAAATTGTTCATATCTTTTGACCCTTTTGTCACTTGGGATTTGGCTTTTTTTCTTATAAATCTGGTTCATTTTTCTATATATTAGAGAAGTGAGGTCTTTATCTGAGACCCTTGATGTGAAGATTGTTTCCCAGTCTCCCACTTTCCTTTTATTAATCTTGGTTGCATTGATTTTGTTTGCACAAAACCAGTTAAAATTAAAATAATCATTTTTAAATGCTCTCTGTCTTTTGGTCACACATTATTCTCTACATAGACCTGACAGATATTGTTCCTTGCCCTTTTATTTGGATTATGGATTATGGTGTTTTATACTTTTCCATTTCATTAATTCTACTCTTTAAGATATTCATTTCTTTAGTGGCTTGTACCTTGTTTTCCCTTTGGCTAATTTTATGTTTTAAACAGTTTCCCAAGTTTTGACTTTTTTTCATAATTCTCTTGCATTACTTTCCTTTCCCCACATTTTCTTCTACCTCTCATATATAATATTTAAGCTCCTTTTTGAGCCGTTCCATTTTTTTTTCCTGATCTTCTGACCACTTTCCATTTTCTTTTGGGTTTCACTTATAGTATTTGATACTATTGTCCTCTTCTGCATTTGTGTTTTGGTCTTCCCTATCACAATAATAACTTTTTTTATGATCAGATTCTTGTTTTGTTGTGGCTATTTTTGTTTTCTGCTTATCTTTATGTTGTTGTTGTTGTTGTTGTTGTTGTTGTTGTTGTTGTTGTTGTTGTTGTTCTTCTTCTTCTTCTTCTTCTTCTTCTTCTTCTTCTTCTTCTTCTTCTTCTTCTTCTTCTTCTTCTTCCTTTCTTTTAAGTTTGATCTCTGCTCCCAGAGTGAAAGTAGCATTGCTTCAAATTTCTTGTGCCAGTGGCTAAAGGCCCTGGCTATTTATCTGATGCTGCACTGATATTTCCCTAAAGCCCATAAGAAACTTTTGTGTCTGGTGTTGTGTTAAGTGGGTAAAATGGATGGATGGCTGATGCTGCTGGTGTTTGGTAAAGGGTCTGGCACCTTACTTTGTGCTGAGCTGGGGGCCTAACTGGTGTGTACTGATATTTGGTGAAGGTGTTTCTGTGCTTCCTCAGGGCATCACTGTGGCTGTCTAGTATCTGGGAGCTGCTTATTTGCCTGCAATTATGCTGAAATGTGATGGTGCTTATTTTGGCAGCTTCCTGTTTGCCTAAGCACCCATAGGGTTGACATCTACTTGTTTTTCTCAGGCTATGCTGAAGCCAATAGTGGACAAGCTAATAGACAATGTCTGTTTTCCTTAGGCTTTGCTGAAGCACATGAGATTCTGGCTGCTGGAAGATGTCTATTTGCTCAGGGCTAAACCAAAGTTCATCTGAAGCTAGAGTCTACCAGTTCCTCTAGCCATACTAAGGCAGGCAATGGTTCCTGGTATTGTCATTTATCTGCTCTACCACTGTAGGAACTCCAGATCTTTTTCTGGTTTGCTTAAGTGGGGTTTGCTGCTGGCTCATTGGGAAACTTCCTATCCTGTATCCACCTTTACTTAAGTGAGATGGATGGACCCCTCCTATCAATCTTCCAAGTTTTCTGAGCTATTTTAGATTGCTTATTCCATTTCCATGTTGTTTCTGCTTTTCCAGGACCTCTCTTGGGATGCTATTTTATAGTTGCTTGAAAGTAGAAATCTCTCCTTTCTTATTTGAGTTGTTTTTTTTTTTTAATAATTGTGTTTTTAATGTATTTATTTTTCATTTTTGTATTCATGATTTTAAATGCATATCCTAAATTCCAAATAGGATGCAAACTATTTGAAGTGAAGTGTAAAGTCCGGACTAACTCTCTGGAGGACCTTGGGATTAGCCTGAATCCTTGGTCTTAGTGGAGGAGTGAAGGAGGTAGCAGAGCTGCCACATGCCTGGTCAAAGATGGAATCTGGAATCTGGAGTCTAGAGTCTGGAGTCTTCTCTTGTGTCTGTAGCTGAGAGCTATGGCTAAGAGAGAGTGTTCTGTGTCTGAGGCTCCCTTAAGTACCTCAGATTGCATCACTACAGCACCCTGAGCATGGGCAACCATTACATCACCATACAAAGTACTAAGTACATACTTAACTATAAGTACCTTGCTGACCTAGTACATCTTTTCAGAGTTCTGGCCCTGTACAATGAAGGACTATTTCAGTTTTTGGCTTGGTATTCCCCATAACTACCACAATTGTTTGGTGCAATATACTTTATTAAATGTTAGTTGATTGATTGACCAAATGGTAAACTAAATAAGAAATTCAAAGCCATTTAAATTGTTTAATGGGCCATGTAACAAATTTCTATTGTACAACATTAAGAAGGTGGATAAATATATGCATAGACTAAAGCTGACATAGTAATCATCATTCCACAAAAATAATATAAGGTGTGACATATGATGATTTTTTAAAGAAACTTGAGATTGGGGAAAAGGCTGAGGGAGAGAGAGAAACATGATAGTTGTCTTAAAGTATTTGAAGACAACTATTCTATTTAGTTCTAGAATGGATAGATACTTTAAAGAAGTAAATTAAGGCTTAATGTAAGAAAACTGCCTAACATTCACCAGATAAACTTCATTTTAGATGGATACTTCTCCATATATCTCAAATATAATTTAATGCACTTGTATTCCAGTGCTTTTAATGTAACATCACTTGCCATTGACTGAACATAGTCATCAGTTTCTCAGAAGAAATCATTAGACAAATAAAAACAAGTATAAATTTCTTGCATACCAGCTAGCCGACTCTAGAGGCATCCTCTCAAATGAGATAATGTTGTAAATAGTAGGCATTTAATTCTTATTGCCTTCTACTTTCATTCCCTTCATACACTATTTAAAAGGATACCCCAAATTCTGCTTTCTCTATCCCCACCCTAAGCCATTGTGAAAATCCTAAATGATACATAGACTTACTTTTTGACAATGCTAAAAAAAAGATGCAGTTTAATAAATATTTATAGTAGTTTGTGCAGGCAAATTAACCACAATCTGATTGTGGTAATAATCATAATGTTATTATTTCCTTTTCCTTCCTTCCTTCCTTCCTTCCTTCCTACCTCCTTCCTTTCTTCTTTCCTTCATTCTTTCCTTCATTCTTTCCTTCCTTCTTTCCCTTCTTCCCTCCTTCCTTCCCTCCCTCCTTCCTTCCTTCTCTCCCTTCCTTCTTTCTTCCTTCTTCCTTCCTTCCTTGTTCCTTTGTTCCTTCCTTCCTTCCTTCCTTCCTTCTTGTCATAAGTTACAAAGATGTCATAAATAACTCTTAGAAGGGCCAATGATACAAAGAAACAAAAGACAGCTTGCTTTCAAGAAGTTTAATTTTACTTTCCCTGATTGTGCATAGTTAATTCCTAACATATAGTAAGCTTTCGATTAATATTAATTAAATGAACAAAGGAATAACTTCTTCATGATACTTGATTAACATTCAGTTCCTATTTATTTGTTTAAATCAATAAGGGCCAGACTTCAAAGACTTCAGCTGATGCTTTGTGTTGTATCTTACCTACTGACATAGGAGTTTAAGGGTACATTTTTCCTCTCATAATTTAAGGAATATGTTTACTCATGATACAGGAACTCCCAAAAGTGTTAATGCAATTTTATGCTTTAATGTCTTAAAGCTACTAAAACTTTAGAAATACCCTGTATCTTAACTAAATAAAAGCTCAATTGATTTTTGTTGCTTTAATATTTTTCCTCCATCAGTTTTTATTTGCTTTCCTACCATCCATTAATTCTTTTTTTGCATTTTTATATTTAAAATTTAGAAAATTAAACATCAAGAAATTAATATTTTAATTTATAAAGAACAGATAATTATTTATGAAAGCACGATTTTAATGTAACAATAGTACCATTATCATCCTGCTTGTCTGTGTCTTGTTTTGAATTTTCTTCTTTTTATTTCTGTATATTCTGTGATAGTCTTTTGTTTTCTATTTGAATTACTATCACTCTCTATCCTCTTTGCCTTCAGTGTTCACCACCACCACAATCATCTTTATATTTTTCTTGTTCATTTATTTGAAACTTAAATAAGAAATAGAAACAAAAATGCTCCATGTGCACAACAGAATATAGAAGAACATTCTTCAAAATAAAAAATAATAAATTTACATTTCAAGAAAGCCTATATAATAAATATGACACATTATGTTTAGACTTGTCCTTTTTTTTGCCTCCTTATAAGTTTTCTTTTGTTTTCTGTTGTATACTTTTTACTTCATTCTCCCCCCCTTCTCATTCCTCCCCATCACCAGAAGGCTACAACTAAGCACAAGTGAAGACACACATGTATGTGCACACAATTATACACATACATATGTGTGTATACATATGTATATGTGTACATAAATATTTGCAATATGCACATATATATATATAATATCTCTAAAGCCATACCCACATATACATATAACATTAATTAATTTTCTAATTTACACAAGGTTATCAAATAAATAGTTTTTTTTCTTGTAAAAATGCTGGCCAACATGGAATGTTATCCATTTTTATATGTGTAAACTGAACCAGATAATAAAAGTCTGGTAAGCATTACCAGTACTACTATTGTCACTTGAAATATGAGTAAATAGAGTCTCAAAACTTATGTTGACCACAAAAAAACTACCTATCATTCTATTTCTCATTTGTTGTGGTCAGATAGATAGAACCTGCATATAAAATTCTGTAGGACTCAAGACAAATATTATTCAATTCTTTGTTGAGTTGTGTACTGTTCTTTGTGACTTGTACATGTGTTTTTCTTGGCAAATCATTTTCTTCTTCCATGTGTCCTTGTTTTACAGATGAAGAACCAATGCAGATGAAAGTTAAGTGACTTGCCCAAAGTTAGTGAATGTCAAAGACTGGATTTGAACTCAGATTTTAACGACTTCAGCTTAGGCACACTACCCCCTGTACCACCTACCTGCCTCACATTTTTTACTTGCTTCTAATCAAAATATTGTTTTCATTTTCTAGATCTGATTGCCATTTAGCAATTATGATTGTACCTTTACCAACTTTGTGTATTTTTAAATGTAATATTATATAATTATAGTATCTGAATATCTTACCAAAATGTCTAATTCAAGTAGATGTTTGGTTTTATAAGGGCTGGGAATGCTATACTACAGATGGTGAGCAGTCTTGTAGAAGGCCTCTGTGCCACTGTGTGGGCCTTCAATGTTTTGGGAGCCAGACATGTGTTTAAATTGATTTAGGCCCAAGTGATCTATTTAAATTTAGAGCTCAAAGATATTTTAAATTGACATTATGTTGTTAAAACAGGACTTGAGCTTTTTCTATTTTATTTTTTCCCCTTTTTCTCAGTTCCTTAGAAGAACCCATCTGTTTGGCATGGGAAGTCAGAATATAATACTTGACATGGGAATTGTACTGAGAGTCTGACACCTTAGCAAGTAGAGTTATGAAAAGTAATTATCTGTAACATATTTAATTCATTTCTGTTTTAATTGCAGTCTATTAGTATCAGATAAAATAAATTATTTCTCTTTCAGTTCTTGATGATTTAACTAGTTTCTGACCATGGAGGTAATTTTGCCATCTCCTCCATGGAGGAGAAATATTGCATGCTATGACAAATGTCTTGGTTTGAACACAGTTGCCAAATATTTTGTTCCAATTTAAAAAAAAAAAGCATATATGACTAAAGTCAATATCTATAAGTAGAACAAATAAGTATTTGATCCAAGAATATTTTATTATAAGAACTTCCACAAGTGGAAACTCCTTTAAGGAAATGTTGACCCCTTTTCCGAAACTACCAGTCTTACTGAAGTAATTGTTATTCTTGTTCAGTCATTTAGCTACGTGTGACTATATGACGATAAGCCATATTGTCCATGGAGTTTTCTGACAAAGATACTGTCATGGTTTGCCATTTCCTTCTTCATTGGATTAAGGCAAAAAGAGGGAAAGGGACTTCTCCAAGATCATACATCTAATAAGTATCTGAGGCCAGATTTGAACTCAACTTTTCCCAACTCCTAGCCCAGAAAAGCCTTATTGCCACCTACTGAAATACTCAGAGAACTTGCATTTTAAGTGACTTTCCTATATATTTCTGAGGTGAAATTATGTGAAGCAGCTTAGTGGAGTGGAAACAATATAACTCTTTTGAATCAGATGAAAATTTTCATTCAAATTTTACCTCTGACCTCTAAATATAGTATTGACAAAATAAACTTCAAAAGCTAAGTAACCCAGAGAAAGAAATAGACATATAAACCCATAAAGCAACTTCCTATTCTAAGTTCCACTTAATAAATCCCTAAGAGACTTTTAGAATCAAAATGCTACCAATTGCTTAGCAGAAAATAATACCTTCAATTTTAATGTGTTTCATTCTTTAAAAGAACATGTATAGAGAAGGCACTTCAGCTCTATTTCCTGTTTTACAAAAGGATATGAGAACTGATGGATGGTCACAGAGCAGTGACAGCACAGCATGATTAGGATGTTTGTTTTTAATACAAGAAAAAAATGAAAAAAACTGTTTGGGAATTTTCTAATCATAATAATAATAATAACTATCTTTTCTCATAGTCATTTAAGATTTACATACTACTTTATATACAGTAGTGACTCATTGGATCCTCCCAACAACTGGATGTGGTAAATACTGCAGGTATTACTAATCCTGTTTTACAGATGAAGAACCTGAAACTGAGAAAGGGTGATTTGCTCAAGATCACACAGCTAGTAAGTGTTTATACGTGGTTGGATTGAAACTGAGATTTTATAGACTCAAGGTAAATTGTTATATTGAGTATAACAATGTGGTCCCTTAGTCATTTTAGTGGACAGAAACGAAAACATGTTATTGTAATTATTGGTAAGTATTAATTAATTTATTTGTACAACTATCAGTGAAACAGAAGGAAGAGTCATATTATAAGCTATAACAGAGAACTTATTCAAAGATAATGAGTCTTTAGTCTGATCTGTACTTTCCACAAGGTCTTATCTTGTTTGGAAATATTCTCATTATTCAAATTCATTTAATATGCCTTCCAAACTCAACATGAAAACAAAATGTTTCTCTCCAAGATGACCAAAAATCTCTTAATAGCCCAATCCATTTCTTGTTTCTCATCCTTCTTGATCTCCCTGAAACATGAAGTATTTATTCTCTCCTTGACATTGTCTCCTCTGTGTTTTCATGATATTTTTCTCCCTCAGTTTTCCTCCTTTCTGGTGTCCTTCAGATTTTTTAATGGCTCATTATACATTTCACATTCCCAAATTGTGACTGTTTTCCAAGGCTTTACCTGAGCTCTCTTCTGTTATCTATTACCTTTGTCCTTGAGATTTCATCAATTCACATGAATTCTTTTATTGACTCTGCAGATGATTCCCAATTCTATATATCTATCCCTAGTCTCTCTCCTCAGATACATTCTCCCTTGAACAATTTCCTACTGAACATTTCAACAGCATGTCTAATACATCTTTCAAGCTCAACAACTTTAAAACATAATTTATTACTTTCCCCACTAAGCTTTTCAACTCTTTCTAATTTCCCTAGTTTTACTGAGATCACCGATTTATCCTTCTACTTTGATTCCAATCCTTGGAGTATTCTTGATTTCTCATTTCACCTTATCTTTTATATCCAACTATTTTCCAACTATGGATATTACGTCCATAATATCTCTCACATTCATTTACATGGCCATAATCCTAGTAGAGCATCTTATTGGAATAGCTTTTTTTCTTTCATCTTCTATGTGGGGTCTTTTGCCTTTTGAGCATAATTTTCACAAAGCTGTGGAAATTATATTGCAAAAGATCATGTCAAATATCATGCGTCCAATAAAAAAAAAAAAAAAAAAACAGTAGCTCCCTATTGCCTTTAGTCAAAAACTAAACAATTTCTGTTCATCTTAAAGTTCTTTACCAACTGAAACCACTTTATCTTTCTGGAAATATTTGACATATTTTTCTCTTTTATGCATTCTTCATTTTAATTGAACTGAACATGTTCTTAGCAGACCATTTATGTCTCAGCCTGGCATAAACTATTCCCCTTAAATGTAATTCACTCTCTTCTCACCCTTACTTCTTAAAATTTCCAGTTTCCTCAAAATTCAATTCAAAAACTGTCTTCTCTAATAGGTCTTTCCTTTATTTTTCTCCCCAGTTATTATTGTCTCTCCCTCCTTCTTCTCACAGTATAGTAGGCACTATGCTAAGGAATGGATTTTTTTTTTTCCTGAGTTGGAACCTCATACTCTAGGACACAGTGGCAAACACAGAGGAGCTATTTTTAAAAAAATATTTATCGTTTATGGAAATATTAACAAACTTTAGCAAAAATAAGAATTTTCTGATCTACATGAAACAGATAGCTGAGGCCTTTACCTGATACTATCAACATGACTTCCCAAAATAACAATGCAGTCATTTTATGAAATCTCTTTTTCCCTTCAACTTCTCCTTATGCATACACTAAATGTTCATTCCTAAGTCTATAACTTTTCTCTAATTTTCTTAAGTTTGCATAACTCTCTCATCAAAATCTATTCATGCCTCAAGCTATCCAAATAACTTTCCATCATTGATGTACTACTAATTATCCTATATGTGGATCACTGAAGGAACTAGTAATATTTAACTAAGAGAAAAAACCTTGAATAGCCCATGATAGTTGTCTTCAAGTATTTGAAGATATATCATCTCAAAGAGTAATTAGATTCATTCTGCCTAAATACTCAAAACAAAACTTGTCTTGATGGGTACACAATACCCAATGCAAAAAAAAAAAAAAATTAAATTTGATTTAAAGTAAAACATTCAAAAATTTAAACAAAAATTAAAAGGTTTCATTGGGAGGTAATAAGTTTCCCTCTGATTTTAATTCTTCAAATGACAACTGGAAGACATTTTCTTGCATTTTATAAAGGTAAATTTTGTGCAGTTAAATGTTGGGCAAAATAGATTCTAATGTCTCTTCCATATTTGAAACACTGTAACTATATTATTTTCTACTCCCACTTATCTGTACTTTTAATGAATTCTTATTGAAAATATAATTTGGCTACATATCTTAGTGTTTGATTAGAATTTGTTGTAGCTTGTTCTCCAGTTAGTTCTTGTGTTTCAGTCTTTTCTACCTACCTAGATTATAAGGTTTTATAGCAAGAACGACAAAATTCTATTGTATCTATTATCTAGAAATAGTGAGGCACTCACTCAATATTGAGACAGGAGGCAACAATGATGACAGTTGAACCATTACTAACTTGACAGTCATTCCTATTCCATGCCAAGTTGAAGCATCCCAGAATTGTACTCCAAAGGACTCCAAAATAATGTCCCAACTCCCTCCCATGCTTGCCCTAACCATTGTCCTAGTTTTCACCCATATGCCATTGTCCAGGGGAGTAACTCATTGACTTAACAACTATCTACACACATAATGCACTCTTCTCATAGATATTGGTCCATGTTTTTCATAATGGTTTAATCATTCTTCTCAGTCATAACCATGGTTGTCCCCCAAGATTTTATTCTGTGTCTTTTTCTCTTTTGCCTCTATACTGTCCCACTTGGAGGTCTTATTAGTTGCAAAATACTTCCCTCTCTTATATATCCAATCCTTATCTTTCTCCTGAGCTCCAGTCCTAGATAATCAAATGTCTTTTGGACATCTTCAACTACTTATTCCATGTACATATCAATCTAAAATGTTCAAAACATAATTTATTACTATAAAAATCTCTTGAAAGCTTACTTATTGCTATAAAAGAGCAGCACTATGCTTCCAATCAAATAAGGTCACAACCTCAATATCATCCTATCCTTGATTCTACATTCTTTCTTATCCCCATATATAGACTGTCATCCAATATTGTCATTTCTCTTGTCTCAACATCTCATTTATGTATCCCATCTCCCCATCTTCACACTCACAGCTGCCATTATGGTTATCTTGTGAATGGCTCTCCTCACTTTATGCATGGATTATTAAAATAATCTTCTAATTGTTTTCCCTGCTTCAAGTTTATCCCCATTTTAATCTATCCTACATTGTAACAAAAGTGATTTTCCTAACTACACTTCTAATTTTCTGCCATATATCTCTTGATATACACTAAAGTCCAGCTATTCTCTCCTAATTAGTGTTATCACACTGTCTTTACACTGGCTATAGCTTTCATCTGCAATGCATTTCTTCCTTTCCCTTTCACTCCTGGTATTCTTGGATTCCTTTATTACTTGTCTTAAATTCCATGTTCTGATAGATGCCTTTCTCATCCTGTATGCTCCAACCAACCCCAGCTGCACACTATTAAAGCCTTGTCTTTGATATCACTTCATACAGCTGAGTATATGTCTTTTATGTTGTTTCAATGTTGTCCTCCCAATTAGAAAGTAAGTTCCTTGAATGTTTTCTCATTTATTTGTAACTTTAGCACATTAGGACACATACATAGTTAAATTAATTCCTGTTCACTGGCTCAAAAGTCATAACAACTGAAGAACTTGATGTTAAGATCATTGGTATTATTAAATGGTTAAATGTCAGAAACAAGAGTTTTATCAATTCAAATGATGCTTAGAAAGATGCTTTTGTACATCATTTTATTCCAGCCAAACTAGATAACTTGCAATCTGGACAATTGGATCTTACAACTGAGCATACTGTTTCCCTCCAAGAGCAAAAAGGCCTTTGTTATCCATATTACATATGATCCCTCCTTTATGCGTTGTCTCTCTCTATTAGAAAAGATCTTTTCACCCCATGAAATATTTCATTTTTCCATTTATAACCTCAGTTTTAGCACAGTGCTTTACTTATACTAAGCATTTAATACATATTTTTCTTTTTATTCATTCAATCATTTATGATAAATTCATAAAAGACTGTAGTGGGCATTCAATAAGTTCACATTTATTTTTTCCTACATGCATCATAACTTGCAATATTTTAAACCACTACAACTAAATCTGGGCAGAATTCTTTCTCTTATGACATTTCATAGTTTGCAAAATGCTTTTGTGTTATATCATTTCATTTGGTATTGATGCAGAAGAGGAAAGGAAATACTGCTTATCAGTTTCTTTCATAGTGTTCAAATTAAAGACATATTAATGGTGGAAGAAGAAAATGCTTCCTGTTATTACAGAAGATCAGATTTTTTGACACATTTTTGGAGAAAAATAGAAAACAAGTATTTATGAAGAGTGCTCTATATATTAGACACTGAGATAAGTAGTGTCATTATAAATACAAGTAAGTAAGAAATTTTCAGCTCTGAAGAAACATGATAGAGGGGGAAGATAATCCATAGAAGGGAGCTAAAAAGGGGTCTGGGATAAAGAATGTTTTCAACATGATATGTAGAATATTAAGAGGTGTCTTGGAGTGGGATCACCCGGTTAGCACCCAGGATATTTTAGAATCAGTCGGAGTCAGGATAAACAAAAGTCCTTTTTATTCTTTGTGGATATGAGAAGAATGGCAACACGAAGTGAGAGGAATTGTGACATGAATCCGGCCAGGAGTCACTTTGGCTTTCTTCCTCCACCCCTCTTTTCCCTCCTCCTCATCTCCCTATATACCAACAGATAAAGCAGGCACAGAATGGTGGGGTGGGCCATTTTCCAAGCAAATGCTAATAGAGTATTGTCCAATTGGTAATTAACCTTAAGTGCTTGTTTGTCAGAACCTCAGTGCATCTTCTCAGTTTCAGCCCATTACATTGGAGGAATGCTTTACATAAATAATAATCTAATTCCCACCTATTAGAGCCCAACACCCCAGGGACAGAGGCCATTTCCAATGAAAGAAAATTGAGAGTCACGACCAGAATACGGGTATCTTATGTGGCACTGCCCAGAGAAAGTCATCTGACCCATCCATTCCAAAATCCAACAATTGAAATTCTGAAGACAATTCATGAGAACTGTGATAATAATTTGTTCATCTCTAATTTTGTGTACTAATCATAGCTTATTTTACTATGCTATTTGATTGCCTTTCTCCCTTTCCCCGCCCTTGACTGGAATGTAATTTCATGAAGGCAGCTTCTGTGTTATATTATTCTGTGTGTTCGCTCCACTACCTTGTACATTATAAATGTCCTATAAATTAATAATTAATAATAAAATGAATGGGAAAAGTTGATAAATAAATGAAGGAAAAAACTAAGGAACAAATAAGCAAAGAAGAAATTTAGAAAGATATTTGAACATCCCCATGATGATAGACATTCTTTAGCTGTAAATTTTTTTTTTCTTCAAAATAGTAACAAGTACATGATTACAGGAAGGAATGCAGTTTCCACTTTTAAAAATTTACCCTGATATTGTCACCTTTTGAGATTAAACACATCTACCATTAGCACCCACTAAACCGTATGATCTTCATTTCAACCTTTTGAAATTTTAAGGAAGAATTGAAAAGCCTTTGTTTTGCATAGAATTGACTTTTACCACAATATTCATACTGCCTAAGGTCTGTGCTTTCATCAAATTAAAAAACAAAAGTAACAAGGCATTGAGTAGATGGTGCAGCAGGAAAGGAATAAATAAGAAAATAAAAGAAGCCTTTTTTGTTTCATGTCATTTTTTTTGTTATACCATTATTAGTAGAATAAAGGCATACTGGATAAGCAAACCATTACTCAACTAGGGCAGCCAAATGTTAGCTTGTGTATATCACCTGCATTAATACAATGCCTTCCATTAAATGTTGTCTTTTATTTTAGACTTATGCAACAAGAAGCCTGCCTTTATTGCCCTCTATGTGCCTTGTTTACACTCTAGTGACTGACAATAGAAAAGTTTCAATAAGCTTATATCCCATTTTTATTATTTTTTTCCCCTTTCAAGCCTGAATGCACTTGAATGACTTTTATTTAAAAGAAAACAGTTTAATGTTTTTATTTCTTTCCCATCTGTGTTTCTCTCTCTTTTTCTCCTTCTTCAGCTTTCCTAAAAAGAATATTGTTTTAATGTGGAGGTGAGGAAAAGGAAAAAGTTTCAGTTTTAAGAAATATTTGTTTGAAAATGTGGGAGTCACATTTTCAAAATGTTCACTTAAAATGTCTATGTCTCTCCCAATCCACATAATAAAGGTCACCTTAAAGACTGTGGAATGACTTCATTTTTTTTATGCTATAAACATTTATTTCAGTGTAATTAAATATTTGGCATGCTACTCACCTAGGCATCTAGGTGGCAAAGTCAAAATAGCTTCAGGACTGGAATGAGAAAAACTCATCATCTTGAGTTTAAATCTGGCCTTACTTACACACTAGCTATGTGATTCTAGCCCAGTCACTCACTTAACCCTGTTTGCCTCAGTTTCTTATCTGCCAAGAAAATTCCAAATTGGATCTCAAAGAATCAGACATGGCATACAACAACTGAACAACATGTTTTGCACCAAGGAAAAGTTTAACTGAAATGCCTGACTCAGAAATCTATTTACCTTCCAAGTAGTAGAGCTTTTTCTCCATAAAAATCACCTTTTGTAGCATGTCTTCTTTGATATAAAGCTAATTACTTGAAGGTTATTACTATTTTCTTTTTTTTCCTTCACATACCCAAATCCCAACACAGAAACTAGAATGTTAGAGTATTTAATATACAAGTGGTTGATTGATTTTGATTGGTAAGTGAAATAATATGCAACAATATTATATAAAAATAATATTGTGAAATTTGAAAATAAAATATTGCAAACAAAATTGTAAAATTTGCAGTAATAATGTGTGAAATGTTTGTAAACTTTAAAGTGATACCTAAATTTCTACTGTTGTTATAGTGCCTATATGAAATCCTGTCCTCTAAGTCTGTATAACCAATAATTAACTTGTAACGAGGGTTTGACTCATGCAAAGTTCCCATCAGCTTTTATGTCTTCTCTACATGGATAATATGGATAACATAAGATAACATATCTCATCTTCCAACTCACATGTAGTCAGATCCATTCATGTATATTTTTAAGAGTAAAATTTCTAATCATGACGATTTAAGAAAATTGATATATTGATGAATTTACAAATAGTCATTACAAGCCATTCCCCCATATCTTACAAAAGCTAATTCAGAAATGAGCAGAATTAAGGGAGACATAACTTATAGTGATAAGGACATGATTATTCTATTATACTCTATTCTTGCCAGATATATCTATAATATTGTTTGTCAGGTAGCCACAATTTAAGAAGAATAAACTGAGGATGTTTAGCCTGGAGAAGAGAAAATTCATTTTTGGGGGGAGGGAAGAGGCAGGTAATGGGGATGATAGTCATTTTCAAGTATTTGAAGGGCTTTCATGTAGAAGAAGAATTAAATTTGTTCTGCTGGGCCCTCCAGGGGAGAAATAGGTAGGAGTTAAAGAGACAAATTTATATGTGATGCAAATAAATAAATAACTTCCTAAAAATGGGAACTATCTAAAGATATAATGGGTTCACTTATTACTTTATGATGATTTTCCTTTCATTGGAATTCTATAAGTTCTAGATGGATAAAGACTCGTTTTATATTTTATAGTTGAGATTATTTATTGATATAGATTAGAGTAAGTGTCCCTTGAAATCCATCCTATAGCTAAAATTCTCCGATTCTGTTATTGAGACTTTAGATTCCTGTTTACATTGGCATTCAACAAGATCTGGCAAAAGTGATTTAGCTGTGCTGAGCATTGCCATAAATGAGAAACTGAGTGTGGTGCAGTACTTGAATTTAAGGGTTCTCTCTATGCATAAGGCATTCATTTTATTTCACTTGCTACACAGCAATTCTCTACAGCATTCACTTTTCTTAACCTATAAATAACAAAGTCTTTCACTTCCAACTCTCTTTTTTGCAAAGTAGTTGACTATAATTTCCCTCCTAAATTTTAGAAGGATGACAACTGTGACTCTAGAGAAGCCATTTTGAGAAGTCAGCTCGAAAAATCTCAACCATTATCCTGAATGTCCAAACATTCTGGGGAACTTCAGCATGGTGCTTGGGCTAAAAGTAAAAGTATCAAATCAACCCCCTTATATAACAAGACTATAGACAAAGAAACCAGATCTTTCTTTTTCTTTTTCTTTCTTTCTCTTTTTCTTTCTTTCTTTCTTTTTGGAAGATCATGAAACAATAAACACATTTAATTTAATTTTTAATAAAAGAGTAGAGGAGAGCTTGCTGAGAAGAAAGGGAATTTCCTTTTCCATTTACAAGGAATTTATTGTATTCAGAGGATAAGATGTACTAAGCTATCAGAGGTGATAATAGTTGACATTTAGATAATAGACATGACATTAGTTTCTAATGCTTCAGATAATAGAAATAATAGAACATGAACATTTTTTCTATTTATTCTCTCTCACTTGTGAAGAACTTTTCTAACCCCAGACATTTAACTTCTTTTTCAGGTAGGTATAGAATATGTACATTTATTATTCTCTCATGCATAGGTTCCCCCCAGGTCAGGCATGTGGGTTTGAAGGTAATTTGGAACTCTATATTCAAGCAAAGCCAAACAAGTCAGCCTTCTCCACCACGTTTACCATTACTTGTTAAAGAAAATAATTATTTCAGACTAAGGTATTTGATCAAAAACATATTAAAATAAGTGACAAAAAAAGCATTCTTTCTGAAATCTCCCATTCATGTGAAGACAAAGTTATTTGTAGGAGACTCACACGTAGAAGGCAAGTATGACAAAACCAAAAACATAATGAGGCACACATAATATGCATACAGTTTACAAAAATATATATATATATATTTCTGTATAGCAAACAAATATGATTGTGGCATATATATAGAGAAACAACAGGTTTTAAAGAATACAATGCTGATGATTTCTTCTTGCAATATCATCACATTGTTCTTATTGGGCCTTATTGAGACTAGTAATCACTATTGGTCTCTTGATTTGCAGTAGTTGCTAGTGTATTCTTAGTTGAAAATATGGGGATGATATTTAATCATAGCTGAATGATGATTTTATTATTATTATTTTTAAATATGCAGTAGTTATCCCTAGATGGCATTCCAATAGTCATCTAATTCCTGCTAGTAGATCATATTTATGGTTTCTCCAAGTAAGTGAGTATAGAACTTCTAGCTTCTAGTTTCAGCTGGAGTCTTCAGATGAAGTATTACTTTTTTCCTCATAAAAGAAAGAATGGACTATATCATCTTTGTGTTAGTCTAAAGTCCGGAGGTTTTAGCAGAACTGTTTGATAAATGTAAATGCACTTCACAACTATTATTTGATTAGGGAACATTAGTTCTTCATGATTTGGTAAGAAAAGTCTGGCAATGCTTTGCCTCTCCTAGAGCTCATCTCAAGGGGTCAAGATCTCTTGAAATGTAGAACAGTCAGCCAATGAAACTTCAGCTCAAAGGCTATATACTATAACCTTCTTGTTCACCAGATGGCAAGGTCTCTATCACAAGCCTCTATGGGACAAGATTAAAAGAACTTTGTAAGTTTTGCTTAATTTAACTAACTCTAAAATCATTTCAAAAAATATTATTGTTTCAACAAACTGCAAGGTCTATCTGGATCAGAGATTTCCTCAGTTTTCTAAATCTCAAAATTCTGTTTTTTCATGAAAGTGAATGAGCAGACAGAAGACAAAGAGTAAATATCAAAAAAAAGTTGGTTTTTTGACAGTATTGTTCAAAACCTCAATATTTTTGTCTATTTTCCAGGTTTTGTGTGTGTGTGTGTGTGTGTGTGTGTGTGTGTGTGTATGTGTGTGATGTCTTATATTGCAGTTTGATGAAACCTATGGGTTCAACTCCCAGTCAAGGAACCAAATGATGAGGTTCGGCTCAGGGCAGGGACTTGTGGGAACCCCTTTCTGGAGGTGCAGGTTCTTCGTAAGTGAATTTACAAATCTGAAAAGTTAAACTGGCAAAAGAAGTTTATTATTATAACTGAGAAGTCAGCTTTTGCTGGCTGACTTCCTTGGTAGCAGGTCCTGACAGAGAAGTAAAGTTTGTATTGGAGGAGTCCTGGGAGAGAGAGAGAGAGAGAGAAAGAAAAAGAGAGAGAGAGAGAGAGAGAGAGAGAGAGAGAGAGAGGAAAAGAGAAGGAAAGAGAGAAAAGAAGAAGAGGAGAGAGAGGGAGAGATAGAGAGAATTTCTCTCAGAGAAGTCTTTTGGCAGAGAAATACTGACAGAGAGGTGAAAAAGGTCTTGTTAGAGAAATAGGAGAGAGAGATAAAGGGAGTAATGCAGAAAGAGAATGTCTTTCAGTGAGCAGAAAGTCCCTCCCCAAGGAAGGAACCTTGGTATGGCATGATTCCTGCTTTGAGAGACCAATTGCCCCCCTTTTATGGCTAGAAGCTGGAGGCAGTTCTTGGTGGTGGCTGGGAGCAGTTTGAGCTGGAATCAGAAGAGAGAACCTTGGAATTGAATGAGAGTCTCTGGGCTAATCTCCAACTCAATAGAGTTGTATAGAAATCTCATCTCCAGCTTGGGCTAAATAGGCTAAGCTGGACTCAACTAGTCCCACCCAGATAACAGAATGAAACCACTTTATCTTGATTCTGTGGGGCAGGTCTCTCAGGAGAGAGCTTAGTGTTCCCCCAAAGTCAGAGAGAGAGAAAGAGAAAGAGTTTTGGGGTTCCCTTTGAAGAGGGGACCCCAAAACTCTAAAAATCCTTAAGGAGAAAATCTCCTTCAAGTTTTCCTCAGTGAGGGTCCCTGCCCCAAGGGACAAACAGTTTCATCCTTGTTATCTAGGTCGGGTCAACTCAGTCCTGAAACTCATTGAATTCAATTCAAATTCCAACTCAAGCTGAAACCCAGCAATGAGCCAACTTAGGACTACACCCCCAAGTTCCCTTCAGCTAAAGCTCCCGTTATAAAAGAGCCAAACTAAAACCCTTTCTATGCTGAGGTTCCAAACATGCCAGCTATGCTATGCCATACTATGCCAAGGACCTGTCCACTGGAATACTCTTTCCTGTGCCATCATCTCTTTATCCTCACCTACTTCCTAACCAGACTTCATGCTTCTCGTCAGGATTTCTAACCTTACTTCCAATTCCCATAATAAACCTATTTTCTCAATCTAGGTTTTGGGGTCTGTAAATTCCTTTACAGAGAACCTCTATGCTGCCAGAAGGGAGCCCTCAAAACTCCCTACCCTTGCGCCGAATCCCAAGGGGTTGCAGGGGAGCCAAACCTCTCCATTTGGTTCCCTGAACCCTGAACCTGCTATTAGAGTTTATCATTTAAATCCCTGACCACCAGAAACCCTAATCTCATTTTGGTTCCCTAAATCTAAACCTTATCACCTTCATCATCATGACTTCTAGTTTCCCTTCTAACTCAATATATGATTCCATGTGATTCCTGACAAAGCCTAGAATAGCATAATAAAATCACTGAAAAAGAAGTAGATTTCATAGTAAAAAGACATTACATTATATGTGGGAAATTGCATTTTTGTGTGATTTTGTACTATCTATCCAATTAAAAATCTGTTTTTCCTTAGAAAATGTGTTATCCCAAATCTCTGCTATATCTTCAATGCTACAAATCTTTCCACATCCTTGCAGTGGTTATGCCACACCCTATTCCCTCAATTTACTGGAATTTGTATGTTTAAACAACTTTTCAAAGCCCCTGAGGAGATGATACTTCCTTCATGACCTTCCATTTAATAATGTGAAAACTTTTGGGAATAAAATAACTAGAAAATAATCTTATCCTGTGGAGGGGGAAATAAACATATACATACATAAATATGTCATGGTTGGGAAGGAGAAAATCCCAAAAGTTTGGGGTTTCAGACCAGTGTCATGAGATGTCTCAAAAGAATTTGCAGGCTTGAACTCATCTCCTAGTCAAATGGCAAAGTTTTATGGCAAGAGTGACTCCCAATCTCCCCTAGTTAATGTAATTACCCTTTGACTCACAAATCCTGATCCTTTGTATTCCAATAGAAGATCTGGGCCTGTCCTAGCCCCACCCAGATCTGAGCCAAGTTTGGGGCTACACCCAAAAGCCCCTCAAGCTAAATCTCCCATTATAAAAGGGATGCACTGGGACCCCCTCTTTGCAGAGTCCCAAACATACTAGCCATGTGAGGACCCTCTGTCCACTGGACCCTCTGTCCAGTGCCCTCCTTATCGCTACCTTCACCTATCTCCTTACTTCCAAACCCAATAATAAACTTCTTTTATCTATCTAGATCTAGGCTGATAAATGCCTTTATTGAGGACTCGAGTCACTACTAGACCTCATTTACCCGTATCCTTGTGCCACACCCAAGGGGGTTGCAGGGGAGCTCTGTTTGTCTCCCTGTACCCCAAACCTGCCTCTAGACCTCAACTAAACCCTAATTTCATTAAGTACCCCAAATCTAGACTTCATCAACTATTACAAAATGGACTGGAATTCTAAGGGAATTACAGCAGTAAAACAGAAGCAAGGAGAGACTTTTTATCCAGTTTGTATCATAGATGTGCTAATTCAATGGCTCATGGGTAGGACTAGGGAGTCTATCATTGACATGTTAATTCTATGGTCCAAGGGTAGGGCTAGGGAGTAGTCTCCAGACTGAGGGGTGATCTCCAAACTTTGATTTTCACTGACTAGATCATGATTAGTAAGCAATGAATTGAGAAATAGTCTATTCAGAAGTAGACAGATTGGGTGTGGGAGTTTTCTGAGGCAGACTTCAAAACCAAAAGATTTAGGATTTCCTGACTTATAATTAGAACAGAAGCCCCCCAAAATCAGGGGACCACAAAATCCTATTACATCACACACACACACACACACACACACACACACACACACACATACACATACACACACTGCCTTTTAAGCAAATCAATCAGAATTTTATATTCATATATAAATGTATATTTGCAAATTTCATATTATTTTATAATCAAGCATTTCTAATCTGAGGACAGAAAAATCTAACCTAAGAAATACAATTGTCATCATTCAATATGTGTCTCAAGCCAAGGATACTTGATGTAATATTCATACAATTTTCAAATAAAGAAAATGTCATGTATAAACTCAGTTTGGGATTAATAATCTCAGAAAAGATTCTCTGCTCAATTTCTTCTTTGACTACTTTCCCTAGAATCTAAAAAGGGACTCCATTTCTCTGATCATTATATCAATCCTTTCTGAATGGAGAAAAGTAGATTATAACTCAATCAATTTAGTTGAAGGGTAAGGCAAGGATGTTAACATGACAAAAATTAAAATCTGTTTCCATCCTTTTTTTTTTTTCATTTTGTGAGATCTTAACCTTTGTTCTTTAACTTGTACACATTTTCAAAGAGAAATATCTGGAAAGGATTTTTTTGGGGTTTGGAGTGTTGGACCCCAAAGTATATTGAAATTATGGACAATTTTTGCAGGGTGCCTTAAAAATTATTATCATTGACCTCTAAGTCAAGGAGTAAAAATTTTATTACATTGCTAAAAGTAGACTACATTTTAAAAAAAATTAAGGCATATGCTATTGAATGGCAGACTAATTTCAGTTAGCTATAGTGAAGTTTAGCTAGAAGACTAAATCCAAAAATGGAGTTAATAAGGATCCACTAATGAGCAGATCTTTTGAAGGGGAAATATAACCTTGGAGTTTGACATCATAACTTGGTTTTCTGATTGTATAATGGTAAACTGTGAGGTTATGCAGATTTTCTTACAGCAGGGTACAAAAGACCTACTTAAAAACCAAAGGCCCACTTAAGGCTCTGTTGTTCCTAGATTGTGCTCCTTCCTGTTTGCCTCAGGAAATATTATAATCCAAACAGTGTTTCTCTCTGTTTGTCTCATGGAATAGGTAGGTGTCCAGATTGTTTACAATGATTCAGGTTTTCTCTGCTAACACAGACCTGGATATCTAGGACCTCATCAGTTTTGAAATAGATTAATATCATTTCTTAATATTTTCGTTGTATAAAAAGGACATATTTCCACATACTCTAAACATATTAAATATCTCTTTGCCTGAAAAATTTTAAATATTCTGTATATTTTAAATATAAATCTGTTTGGAAGCCTTGGAATAGTAAAATAGTAAAGATGTAGCTAATATCAAGTTGAATTGACTTGTGATTTTCATCTCAAGACACTCCAGACTTCATTTAGTGGTTTCTAGTGGCTCTCAGTTAGAACTGATCCAAGCTACCACAGAGTCCTTCCCCAGCCTTTCTATTAATGCTCTCTTTTCCCTTTTGTTTGAACTCTGATCAGTTCATTAAGAATTATTCCTGCTAGGAAAACCTAGAATCTACTCTCTAATCTAACACTTAAACTTTCTTTCTTAATTCCAGTGATGACATGACACTGTTCTTCTTGCTTTCCACTTTTCAAGGATTCTGATTCATTTTAAGGGTTGCTAGACCTTATTATTAAACCTTTTGTTCAATTTTTAGGAAATCTGGCCCTTTCAATCAATCAGACAATTAAATTCTCCCATTTCATTGTTTCTTTCAATTAAAGGGAAAACATCCTGAATAAGAAATCTCCATATTATTAGTAAGTTCATTTCAAATCATTGTAAGAATGTGACTTTCCCCATGTGAACCTAATCCCCATGTGAACCATGTGAATCTAATCAAGGTAAAATGTGACTTCCCCTGTGAGAACTTGACCATTCCCTAACCCATAAGAACATATGTTTTAGCTCCTTCTCCTGTGAGAACTTGACCATTTTTTAACCTATAAACTGGAAATCTACCACGTGTTTTAGCTCCAAATACATGATTCCAGGAACTTGCCACTCCTTGGAACAGTTGCTGTAGATAAGGACTGGCCCTCTTGTCCATTCAACACTTGACTACAACTACCTGAAGTCTTTGTTGGTACTTTCCTGTTTTATATGATGTTTTTATTTGGCTCAAAGCCTTCTTTGTCCTGACTCCTATAAAAAGTGGGTAAAGCATTGTCTATCTGGAGCCTCGCCCACGGAGATGATGATCTGCCTGGGACCCACTTTTCCTGATCAAGTTTGAAGGCTGCAGATTGGGACCTCCAGCCACTTTAGGCTCCCTTGAATCGGTGATGTACTTTCTTTTTCCTCTATCCTAGTCATAATCCTCATTATTCTTTGTCTTTTATGTATTATTTGCTGTATTAGTTGTTATTGTAAGCATTCCATTCCGTGTATTGTATAATTAAATTTTACTTTCACTTTGAGTCCAAGAGTGTCATTTATAGGAGCGGATCCGAACTTTTCCCTAAAATCACATAACACATCCCAAGAGCAAATACTGTCTTCTTTTCTATTTGAATCATGTAATCCTAGCCATTAGCATAGTGCTTTTATACTTAATAAGTATTTAATAAATGACTTTTCATTCATTAATCCATTCATTTTGTGACTCTATACTGAAAAAAATTTATAGACTACTTTGAAATTGGTATATTTGTACCTATGTGACCATACCTGAGAAGCTCTTTATCTCTAATAAAAATGATTTGAAAAAAAAAAAGTTTATGCTTATGAAATAGTTATTTGGAAAAGAGTTGGAAAAGATTTTAGATGTCATTGAGTCAAATGTATTAGAGACATCCTTCAAAAGATTATTCAAAGTCTCTAGTCAAAGATCCATAATAAAAGAAATAAATTGCACTCTAAGGAAACCCATTCTATTTTGTTATAACTCAAATTGTTAAGAATTTTTTTCTTTTTGTTTGAAATTTATTTAAAATTCTAGTTTTTAGTCCTTTTGCTACTATTTGAGGCCAAGAAGAATAATGATAATGATCAGAGTCAAGATGGTAAAGTAGATTAAGCATTCAACTGAGCTCTCCCAATATTTCCCCTCCAAAATGCTTCAAAATAATGCCTCAAATTGAATTATGAAGTGGCAGAGCCAACAAAAGGTCAGAGTAAGGAATTTTAATGTCTAAAGCAACTCAGGAAGTCAGAGAGAACTACTATACAGAAGTGGAGGCTAGATAGAGCCCATGTGGATAAAACAGAAGTGATCAGATTAGGTGGTGGTTTTACAAGTATCAATAGCTTTAGGATCACTCACACCAGAAACAGTAAGGAGAGCTGACAGCTAGAAAGAAAAAGATTGCAGATTAAACTGGCACTAGCACTGAATACAGTACTAGATGCTGTTAGTCAAATCCATTGCTGAGATGTATTGTTGGGTTATAGTTCAAGGTCAGAGAGAAGAACTTTTGATCAAAAGGAAACAGTCTGAGAAGTGTTGTTTTTGTTTATAAGAGATCTAGGATCTTAAAGAATACTGTCATTTTAGAACACTATCATTTTTTATCCCAAGTGAATAGGAATGCTGAGGAACAGTATCACATGTAATTATTAGATATTGGGGCCTTTCCTGGGTAAGAACTATGAAATAGAGGAGAGCAGTGATGAGAATTCTCCCCAAATCACACCACTTTGGAATCACTTTAAATTTTCAAATCCCCTAAATAGCTTTAAAAATAGCAGTGTGGAAAAAATCTCCAAAGCTTAAGACAATTTCCATTCACTAAGAAACAGTGTCCAATTTTAACATAAAGTTCAAAATCCAAAAATAGGATGGGAAAATGAGTAAATAAATAACAATAAAAGCTAATCATAACAACTTCTAAGGTGAAAAGATCAAGACACAAAATCAGAAAACAATGAACTCAAGAAATGAACAATGAAGATAAGAAAATCCTGAAAGAAAAATTTGAATTGGACACCAGAACAACAAAAAATCCTGAAAGAGTAGAAAAAAAAATGAAAATCAAGTAATATGAGTAAAACAAAAAGAACCAGAAACATATTGTACACAATAACATCAAGAATGTATGATGATCAACTATGAAAGACTTGGTTCTTCTCAGTGGTTTAGTGATCGAAAGCAATCACAATAGACTTTGGACAGAAAATGACATCTACATCCAGAAAAAGAACTAAGGAGACTAAATGTAAATCAACATATTCTATGTTTACTTCTTATTTCTATTTTTTTTTTTTAATCTCTCCCATGGTTTTTCCCTTTTGCTCTGATTTTTTTTCTCCCAACATGATTCATAAAGCAATATATATTAAAGATAAATAAGCTTACTGTAATTTTAAAAAAAGAGGGTGGTGGAAGGTAGATTCAAACCAGTAGAATAAAAAAACTAGGGTAAAGACTTTTGTTTATGTAGTTCATGCGATGTAATAAATATTTGTTGAAGAAAAAGGGAAAAAAAGAAAAAGAAGAAAAAGAAAATCAAGTAAGGTTGGTAAAGAAAAAATAGGTAAATTAATTTTAGCTGAGAAGCTGGAAGATATCATAAGAGGACTTCATAAGATATCAAGAGGAACAAAGGTTAAAAGAATGAAAAAATTAATTTACAAAGATCATAAATTATGACCAGGTAAGATTATAGCTGATTCAACATAGAAAAACTTATCAGCAAAAATGATTGTAAAAATAACTAGACCAATAAAAACCACATGGCTAAATAAATAGAATTTTAAAAAAGCCTTTTAAAAAATATTAACACCTATTTTTATTTAAACCATTAAAAATAAAGAAATCAGTATAGCCTTTCTTAGAATAGTAAGTACTATCAGTCTAAATCCCATATCATCTGTAATTGGAATAAATGTTAAAGCTTTCCCAAATTGATCAGTGATGAAGTAAGGTTGTCCATTAACAAATATGTTCACAATTATTCAATTTTTTATTTGAAATGCTACTATAAGAAACACCCCCCCCCAAAAGAAAAGAAATTGAAGGAATAAAAGTATGCAACAAATAAAAAATAGTATCACTTTTTTTTTTAAATGATATGATGTATATTTAGAGAACCCTATGGAACCACTTAAAATTTAGTTGAAATAATTAACAACTTCACCAAAATTCCAGGATATAAAATAAATGTACATAAACCATCAGCATTTCTATATACCACCAAAGAAACCAAGCAAGAAAAAGAGAAAGAAAGATTCTATTTAAAACAATTGTATACAGCATCAAATTCTTGGCATATCAGCCAAAACAAAGATATTCCATGAACACTATTATAAAACATTTTTCACACAATTAAGACAATTCTAAACAATTAGATAAATATTTATTGCTTGTGTTAGAACAAGCCAATGTAATAAAAATGACAATTCTACTTAGATTAATTTACTTATAACAATCTCACTATAGCAATCAAATCAACCTTATCAAATCAAATCAAAAATCAAATATACTTATATTAATGAAAATACCAAATAATTATTTTATTTTGTTAAAAATAATAACAAAATTCATCTGGAAGAACATAAAGCCATGTATACAAAGGGAATCATTGAAAAGAAATGTGAAAGAAGGTGACTTAGTAGTACCAGATTTCAAACTATATCACATTGTAAACAATCATCAAAATAATATGGTCCTGGCTAATTAAATAGAGTGGTGAATCAGTGGAATAGATTAGATATCCAATATATAGTGGTAAATGATGATAATAATTGAGTAAACATTCAATAAATAACCAAGTTCCAAGATTTTGGTGTAAGTACTCAACATTTAGCAAAATTTGATGGGAAAAACTGAAAAACAGTTTGACAGGTGGTCATAAACTAACATGTTACACTGTATATTAAGATAAAGTCAAAATTTGCAAGTGATTTACATATAAAGTATAATATCATGAGTAATTTAGGAGAATATGGAAAAAATGTACCTGTCAGATCTGTAAGTGAAGAGTTTATGACAAAACCAGAAGCAGAAAGGATCACAGGAAGTAAAATGGATAGTTTTGATTATAAGAAACTGAAAAGCTTTTGTGCAAACAAAACTAGTACAGACAAAATTATAAAGTAAATGGAAACTGGGGGGAATTACAACAAATTTGTCCAATAATGTCATCATTTGTCAAACACATGAGGCATTTAGCCAAAATGATACAAGTTAGACCTATTCTTCAGGTGATAAATGATCAAAGGATATGAACAGATCATTTACAAAAGAAAGTGTTATTAAATATATAGAAAAAAAAAACCCTCAGAACCACTGATTAGAAAAAAGAAAAATTAAAATAACTCTGACATACCACCTAACATTCATTAGATTATATATATATATATTTTTTTTTAGTGGAATTTCTTTTTTTTTTTTTTTTTTTTTATTTAATAGCCTTTAATTTACAGGATATATACATGGGTAACTTTACAGCATTAACAATTGCCAAACCTCTTGTTCCAATTTTTTCACCTCTTACCCCCCCTCCCCTAAATGGGGATGACCAGTAGATGTTAAATATATTAAAATATAACTTAGATAAAATAAAATTATACATGACAAAAATTATTTTGCTGTACAAAAGAATCGACCTGAATTATTGTACAATTAGCTTGTGAAGGAAACTGTCAGGTGATAAATATAGGGACTGGGAATTAATGTAATGGTTTTAGCTCCCGGAGTTCTTTTTCTGGGTTAGCTAGTTAGTTATTACGCCCATTGAAATGATTTGTTTGATCCTTGGAGGATGGCCTGATCCATCAGGACTGGTCACACTAGTATTGTTGTTGAAGAAAAGATCTCCTGGTCCTGCTCATTTCACTTAGCATCAGTTCGTGTAAGTCTCCAGGCCTTTCTGAAATCATCCTGGGTCATTTCAAGAACAGTAATATTCCATAATTTTCTACCACAATTTATTCAGCCATTCTCCAACTGATGGAATCCATTCATTTCCAGTTTCAGCCATCAAAAGGGCTGCAAAACCTTCGTGCAATACAGGTCCCTTTCCTTCTTTTATAACTTTTTGGGATAAATCCCAGTAGTAAACTGTGGATGGGGGTATGCAAGTTTAAACTTTTTACATAAAATCCCCAAAATGGTTGGATTCGTTCAAACTCCACCAACAATGAATCAATGTCCCAGTTTTCCCACATCCCCCAACAATCATTTTATTTTTCCTGTCATTTTAGCCAATCTGACAGGTGTTAGGGATCTTATAGTTGTCTTAATTTGCATTTCTCTGATTAAAAAATGACTTGAGCATCTTTTCATATGACTAGAAATAGTTTCAATTTCTTCATCTGAGAATTGTTGTTCATATCCTTTGACCATTTTTCAATTGAGAATGGCTTGATTTTTTATAAATTAGAGTTAATTTCATATATTTTGAAATATTTTTATGAACCTTTTGACTGTAAAAAATATTTTCCCAGTTTATTGCTTCCTTCTAATCTTGTCTGATTAGTTTTGTTTGTCAAAAACTTTTCAGTTTGGTATAATGAAATTTTCTATTTTGTGACGAAGATCTCTAGTTCTGCTTTTTATAAAACCTTCCCTTCCAACAGGTCTGAGAGGTAAACTATCCTATGTTCCTTAATTTATTAATAATTTATTTTTATGCCTAGGTCATGAACCCATTTTGCCTTTATCTTGGTGTATGGCGTTAAAGGATCAATTAGTTTCTGCCATATTAGTTTCAATTTTCCCAGCAATTTTTTATCAAACAGTAAGTTCTTATCCCAAAAGTGATCTTTGGGTTTGTCAAAGACTAGGTTGTATATTTGTTGACTGTTTTATCCCTTTGAACCTAATCTATTACACTGATCAATAATCTATTCCCTTAGCCAATCCAAAAGTTTTGTAATGCTGTCTAAGTATAGTTTTAGATTGCAGCTAAGCCACCATCATTTGATTTTTTTTTATTAATTCCCTGAAATTTTGACCTTTGTTTTCCATGTGAATTTGTTGTTATTTTTTCTAGGTCATTAAAATAGTTTTTGGGAGTCTGATTGGTATAGGCCTAAATAAATAATTAGTTTAGGTAATATTGTCATCTTTATTATATTTGCTCACCCTATCCAAGAGCATTTAATATTTTTCCAAATTGGTTAGATCAGACTTAATTTGTGGAAAAGTGGCCGTAATTTTGCCTTTAAAGTTTCTGATTTTCCTTGGCAGATAGATTCCTAAATTTTATATTATCAGTAGTTACTTTAAATGGAATTTCTCTTTTGTAACTCTGACTGTTGGATTTTGTTAGTGATATATAAGAATGTGATGACTTATGGGTTTATTTTATAACCAGCAACTTTGCTAAAGTTGTGGATTATTTTAATAACTTTTTAGCAGAATCTCTGGGGTTTCTAAGTATACCATCATGTCATCGGAAAGATAAATTTGGCTTCCATTACCTTTCTTATTCCTTTTAATCTCTTTCAGCTCTTATTGCTAAGCTAGGTTTCTAATACAATATTAAAAAGGGGATAGTGGGCAACCTTGTTTCACTCAGATCTTATTGGGAATGGTTGGTTTGTTCCATTAATATGATGCTTACTGATGGTTTTAAATAGGTGCTGATTATTTTAAGGAAAAGTCCATTTATTCCTATACTCTCAATGTTTTTAAGGAATGGATGTTGATTTTATCAAATGCTTTTTTTCTCTATTGAGATGATTTGGTTTTTGTTAATTTGGTTATTAAGGCAATTATTTGATGTTTTCCAAATTGAAACCCCGATTCCGGTTAAATCCTATTGTATGTTATTTTGGAGTGATTTTTTTGCTTTTTGCGTTTATTTAAGATTTTGCTTTTCTTAGGGAGATTTTTTTTCTTTTTCTGTTTTTTGTTTACCGGTTTAGGTATCATTTTGTTGTGGTTAAGAAGGAATTTGGTGGATTTTTCCTTTTTTTCAAATAATTTATATGCTTGGGGCCTTTTTTTTAAATGTTTGGTAAAATTAATGTAAATCCATTGGTCCTGGGATTTTTTTTGGAGTTGTTTAATTGCCTGTTTTTCTTTTTTGAAATGGGATTTCAAGAATTTCTTTTTCTGTTAGTTGGGAAGTTGTATTTTGAGGTAAATCTCTTGGAAAAATTTTGAAAGTGGCAAAATAATTTTTTTTTTATTTTTATTTCTTTTTATTTTTCTTTTTCTTTTTTCTTCTTATTTTCCCCTTTTTTTTTAATTGGAAAAGGGGTTTATTTTATTGGTTTTTTTTTATCAATTTTTTTTTTTTTAGTTATGGGTTTTTTTTTTTTTTTTTTATTGTTTCATTTAATTTTTTTGGTTTTTTTTGGGTTTTTTTTTTGTTGGGGAATTTTTTTTTTTCTTTTTTTTTTTAAGTTTCTTGGATATTTTTCCCCTCATCGCGGGGTTTTCCTTTTGTGTTTTTTTTCATTTGGAGGAAATCATGGTTTTTTTTTTATATTTTTTAAGTGGGTTTTTAGTTTTATTTTGGATTTTTTTTTAATTGTTTTAAATTTTCTGGGCTTTATATTTTGGGCTTTCTTTTTTTTTTTGGGTTTTTTTGTTTTAATTTTATTTTAATAGTTTTGAATTTAAAGGAAAGTTTTTTTTTTTTTTTAAATTTTTTTTTTTTTATTTTCATTTTATTTTTTTTTTTTTTTTTGTTTTTTTTTTTGGGTTTGTTTTCTTGGGTGCAACTGATTTTATTGTTTTTTGTTTTCTTTTTGCAATTTTTTAATTTTTTGGGAAAAGGGTTTGAAAATGTTTTTTGTTTTGTTTGTTTATTTTTGGGAGTTTTTTCTTTTTTTTTTGCTTTTTTTTGTATTTGAGTGTGGGTTTTTTTTTTTATTTGAAATTTTGATTTTTGCTTTTCTTTTTTTTTTTTCTTTTTTAAATTTTTTTTGAAATTTTTTTTTTTTTTTTGTGGTTTTATTTGTTTTTTTGGTGGCTTATATATTTAGTTTTCTTAAATTTGTTTTTTGCTTTTTAAAAGTTGTTTTTTTTTGTTTTTTTCTTTTTTTTTAAATTTTTTGTTTTGATTTATTTTTTTTTTTTTGTTTTTGAGTTTTTTTTTTTATTTTTTTTTTTTTTGTTTTTTTGGAGGGGGTTTTTTAAAAAAAGGGTTTTTTTTTTTTTTAGAATTTTTTGGAGTAGTTTAAATGTTTTTTTTTTTTTGAAAGTTTTTTTTTTTTGGGAGGGGGTTTTGTTTTTTTTTTTTTTTTGGTTTTTTTTTTTTTTTGTTTTTCATTTTTTAATGTTTTTTTTGTTTTTTGGGGTTTTTTAAGGTTTTTTTTTTTGCTTTTATTTTTTTGGTTTTTTTGGGGTTTTTTTTTTTTTTTAGGTGGAACCCTTTTTTTTTCCCATTTCCAAAAATGCTGGGGGGTGGGTTTTTGGTTTTTTTTGTTTTGGTTTTTGGTTTTTTGGGGAACAGTTTTTGGGTATTTTTTTGGTTTTTTAAATTTTTTTTGGCTGTTGTTTTTTTTTTAATTGGTTTTGTTTTTTCTTTTTTTTTGTTTTTTTTTTTTTAAATGGATTTTCTTTTTTTTTTTTTTTTTGGGGTTTTTTGTTTTTTGGGTTTGTTTTTGTTTTTTTTTTTTTGGTTTTCTTTTTTATTTTTTGTTTTTTTTTGTTTTTTTGGTGTTTTTCCTGTGGTTTTTTTTCTTTTTGGTTTTTTTGTTTTTTGTTGATATTTTTGGGGGCAATTTTTTTTTTGTTTTGGTTTTTTTTTGGGATTTTTTTTTTTTCAGTTTTTTTTTTATTTTTTTTATTAAGTTTGTTTGGTTTGTGGGGTTTTACAAAAGTGTTTTTTTTTTCCCTTGTATTTTTGTGGTTTTTTTTTCCCAAAAGGATTCCCTTTTGGAGTTTTTTCTTTATTTTTGTTTTTTCTGGATTTTAATTTTTCCCCCCGGTTGTTGGGTTTTTGGTGGGTTTTTCCCCCATTTATTTTTCTTTTTGATTTTAAATGGCCCTTTGGAAAGTTATGGGGAGGCGGGATGGGGCTTGTTTGGGTTTTGGGGTACCCCTTTTTTTCGGAAAGTGGTTGTTTTTTTTTTTTTGTTTTAAAGTTTGGGGTTTCGGATTAAATTTTTCTCAGCGGGGATTCCCGTTCCGGGTATATGTCTGGTGAGGTTTTCCCTTCCCCAACAGGAAGTGGATTCAGCACTGGCCGAGCTACAAACTGCTTAGTAGGGCTGAGGGATTATATTGCCCTAGGCTAGAGACTAGGGTGAAAGTGTACAGCCCCAGGCCGGAGCCTTTGTGGGACTGTGAGGGCAGCTGGCGCAGACCCGCGGGAATGCAGACAGCCACAAACCCTGCCCAGCGTCTCTGCCTGATGCAAATCGGCCCCTGAAAGCTCTATGGCCCGCGAGCTCCCCCGGCAGATTGGGGCTAACCCGGGTGGGGCCTCTCCGCAGGAAAACCGGCCCCAAGGAAACCCCTTTGCGGGTTGGGGCTGGCGCTTGTGCTGAGATTGCCTTCACCCTCGGTTTGAGACTCTCCTGGAACCTAATTCCTCTCCCAGCTGCGCCGATCTTCCCCTGGCCCCGGAACCAACCTTTTTGGGAGATGCAGATTTTTTTCGGCTGGTGAGTTGTTCTACTTCTTATCTTTACAATTGAGAGTCGTATTTTTTGGGTCATATAATATTGATAAAGAGGGTAAGAGAAGAGCTTAGAAAGACTCATGTGTCTTCTCCGCCATCTTGGCTCTGCCCCCCATTCATTAGATTATAACGACATAAAAAAAATGGCAAATGCTGGAAGGGATGTGGAAAAAAAATGGAACCTTACTGCACTGTTATTCGAGTTGTGAACTCATCCAATGATTTTAGAGAATAATTTGGAAAAATACTTAAAAGATTCTAAAACTTTGAATACTCTTTGACCTGACAATATGACCACTAGGTTTCTATACCCAAGAAATCAAAGAAAAGGCAAAGAACGTAACTGTACAATTTTATTTATAATAGTTCTTTTTGCAGTGACCAAAAATTTGCAATTGAAAGGATGTCCATCAATTGGGGAATGACTGTACAAAGTTGTGGTTTATAATTGTTATGGATACTACTATGTTATAAAAAATAATCAGAATGATTTCAGAAAAAATTGAAAAGACATAAACTCATGCAAAGTGAAGTGAGCAAAACCAGGGAATGTTATGCACAGTAGTCATTTGTCCTTCATTTTGGAAGAGGACATTGTATCTCTTAATTCTCATGTCTTGCTTTGTACAATAATTGGATTGAAATGAAGCAGAGTTGCACAAAGTCAGCAGTCTTACTCTTCCTTGAATCACTGAGGTCTAGTCACAAGACAAAGTCAAAATGATTGACTCTTTTCTGGGATGCAATGGATGACTTTGGCTTCTTCAATGTCTGAACAAACTAGGTGCTTTACAGCATCTGTTTCTGCTATCTTCATGGTCTCTGTACCAAATTGCTTTCATCCACCTATTCCAACAGGAAAAGTCTTCATGTTTTTAGAGTAAACATTCCTCCCTTTTACCCCCAACTTACTAAACAATATGAAGCTTGTCAGTTACCCTTAACTTGCTTTTGCACATCTGTCAAGACATTTTTCTGGGATATGGCTCCTGCACATGCTGCAGCTCCTTGCAGTGGCTGGTAAAAATTACCTAAAAGGTGGACACTGAAGGTAGATGAGCAATACGAAAAAAACTTTCATACCAGAGGTTTCTTGTTTTTTTTTTCCATGAATACACCATGAACCCCAGTAACAGTAATATTGTAAGAGTGAACACCTGGGATAAACTTAACAACACTGATCAAGACAATTCAAGACAATCCCAAAAAACCCATTATGAAAACATGTTATACATCTTCAGAGAACTAAGGAACTCTGAATTCAGATTGAAGAGTACTCTTTTATTTAATTTTCTGTTTGTTTTTTATTTTTGTCTTTTACAACCTGACTAATATGGAAACATGCTTTGCATACTTTCACATGTATAATTGATAGCAAATTATTATTCATCTCAAGAAGGGGAAGAGGCAGTTAAGAGAGAGAAAATTTGAAACTCAAACTTTTAAAAATCAAATGCAAAAAATATAATTGAGAATATTTAATAAAATAAATATATATTTTAAAATCTGAAAATAAATTTTCAAAGTATTTTTCTACATGATAGCTCTTTATTTGCTTGAAGATACTTGAAATCAGTTCTCTCTTCCAATAAAATTTCAATTTTAAAGAAAAAAAATTTCTTCAATCCATCTTCTCATGGAATGGACTTCATTCTTGTCACCAACCCATTCATTCTCTTCTGTAAACAGTTCCATATGACAATATTTCCTTCTAAAATATGGACTATTCCATAAAATGTGGATTGTTCAATTGAGAGTATATTAAAAGTATCTCCTTTCTCTCTAACATCATATTTGCATAATAATCTTAAAAAAAAGAATTTTTTTTTGCTGTCACAAAAACTGTTCATTCATAGTTTATCATTGCTTTAAAACTTTATGAGCTTTTCAAAAAACTATTTTCTTACTACATCTGCACAATACATAGCTGATTTGTTTTAAAGGCTCAAAGACTTAGATTTGACATTATTAAAATTCATAAAATTTTATTAAGTTGATCATTCTTTCTTGACAAGATTATGTTGGTGACTGACTCACAAATATTCTTCTCAGTTTAATGTTGCCTGAATTTTTGATTAGGCTACTATTTATGACTCCATCCAAGTCATTGATAAAAAAAAAAAAAACAAACAATAATAAAACAAAGTCAAAGAGATATTCCTGGAGTCTTCCCACAGTGAACTTGCCTGAAGATCGGCATTGATCAATTGATTGCTACTCTTTTAAGCTAGCAATTTAACTCTTTTCAAATCCACTCAATTGCATTATCATTCAGTCCACATTTCCCCATTTTTAACATAAAGATGTTAATAAAATATTCCTTTACTATTCCAAACTGAAATTTTCTGCAATAACTCTAGGTTAAGATACTCTCCTCTATAAAAAACTAGACAAAGGAATAAATATCTCTAAGCAATGAATGATAATTTCAGAAAGTTTCATATTAATACTTATTTCAATATTCAAAATTATCTAATCCAATTCAACAAATTATGTATTGATGATACAAGCTACGTTCTTAGGTATATTAGAGATTCAAACATAAAATGAATTCATCATAGGTCTCAAAGGTCTTTCCTTCTTACATGCCTTCAATAATATAGATCAGTCTCCCAGCTGGTACTATTTATCTAATATTCAATAAGCAATGATTTATTTCTAACTTAAATTTTAAAGCAACTATTTAGGAGAAATTATTTTTTCTTATAACCTTTTTAACCTTACTTTTAAAATTTGAACCCATAGTTTCATTGGCATATGCAATTCCAGTGAATATGTGGTAAAGCATTATTATTTATCAATGCAGCTATTTTTATTCTTGGAGAGTTGTCCATTGGCATAGATATGTCATGCAATTTATCTAGGGTTTCAAAGACACCAGTAAGAGCCAGAGTTGAACCCAATTCTGTCTGAGTTTTAAACTGACTCCCTCTTTCTGTATTCCGTATTAACTCTAAACATTAATTTCAATTATTGCTACTTTTTCTCATTCAACAAAGAATTTAAACCAGGTTTTCACAATATCTTTCTTAATACCAAAGAGTTTTGAATTGTTTTATTTTAAGTCTACCTTAAAATATGTTTGAATGATTTCTTATTTCACTTTTTGTATTTAGTGCTATTATTAGAGTTACATTTGAATTTTAAAATTATTTTGCTCCATCTATAATGTTTTAACTTGAAACATCACAACCATTCACTTTTGGAGTGAATGACTATATAAATTAATGACAAATCATGGTGTACACAAGCAGAACTTGTTGCTAAGCAACAAATATCTATTATCAGGGGAATGATATTACAACTTATTGAGCACTGACATGCTCAACAAATAGTCTCTGAGGAAGGGATCAGTCACAAGTCTGTCACAAACCTCCCACTACAGATGGTCATGAGAATTAACAGTCTAGGTTTTCTTGTGTAGTAACTTGCAGTCCCTGTCTTTCCAACAACATGCATTTCAGTTTTATTGACTCTGAATCACGATAGTGCTTTAAAAGATTAAATATTATGAAGCCTACAGACTAGTAATTTAAAAATAAAATATTCCATTTGCAGGTGCAGTCTGTCAAGTGACTAACATTTAGTTAATCTTTCGCTGTCTTCAAAAAAGCTCCCTGAGAAAATGAAGCCATGCTTTGAAGGGTCTTCATAGTTTTTTTTCCTAACTTACCCCTTGATCCAAAATGAAAATCAATAGATTTTACAGGTATGTACATCCAAATATGCCCAAATATAATTAGTGATAAATCAAAAGCATAAATGTTCTCTATCAATAAGAATTCAGTTAAAGAAGGCAAATTGACATTTAGTGAATTTCCTTTTGAGTATCATAAATTCCTATCTAAATATCAATATAATCTATATAAGCATTTAAACATGAAGTTATTTTAAAAACTGCAATTCTAATCTGAAAACAAATGTTTCAAAGGATATGTAAAGCATAGAGTGAGGATAGTTATTAGGAGTGAGCAGGAGAGATCTTAAACCAACTATTGGGAATTCATGGCTCAACTTTCTGTGCAAGTATATACCCCTCAGAAATTGAAAGAAGATGCAAATCATATTTTGATTATTTTATGATTAGTAGGCTTTAAAAATTGAGGGAGAAGAAATAATAATATAGCTAACACTTAAAAAATGGAACATGAGATCTATTTTCTTGTAATCTCTGAGCTGGAGGAGACCATTTGTTAAACATTCATTAATATGTCACTGACTATGGTCCAAAGAAAGTCAGAATTTCATATGGTTGGATGAAGGTATGGTTAGTTAAAAATAGTTTGGACATTGTTAGCTCAAAGCTCACTTAAAGTTCTAAGTCCACTTAAAATTCCATGGCTCCAAGAAAGGAAATTCCCAAAATTCAGTGCTGATGAATTTGAGGATCTGAATACTGAAAATTACATTTCTGATTGCTATAGCATTAAATACATCTTCAACTAGATCCACTTGGACAATGGTGGACAGTTTTGACTTTTAGCCTTTGGAGGACAAATGAAACTTTAGATAACTACACACACACATATAACAATGTATATATAATATGTGTACATGTACATGTATATATGTACATATGCACACCTATGTCCATATATACAAATATATACAATATATATGTTACATACATAGATACATATATAACAATATATATACATGCATATATGTGTATATCTATACACATATATTTATATATACATATATCTGTATATATGTGCTAACTTTTATTTCATGCTTACTATATGTCAGGCATTTGCTAAATAATTTTTATATTTTATCATTTATAATTATCATCTCACTGATTTTCACAATAAACTTGGGAGGTAAGTGCTATTATTATTATTATTATTTACTGAAAGATGAGGAAATTGAGGCAAATGGAAATTAAATGACTTGCCCCAGGTCACACAGCTAATAAATGTCACAGGTAGGATTGAACTCACAACTTTCTGACTCTTCAGATCTGATGCTATGTGTATACACACACACACACACACACACACACACACACATATTCTATACATATACATATGTGTGTGTATTTAACCAAAACAAGCACATGGTACATATATAATAATGACTTTTGTCAATTGATTATTATTATCCAAACTGTATTACATTTGGTTTTTTAATGTGAATGTTGAATCATGGGCTTTTAAGGTGATGATCAAGCCTTGTACCTTCATGAGAACCCTCCTCCTCTCCCCCCATGGGTTGGCAACAGTAAAGTGTATTGGATAGCATGGTGATCTCCTCCAACTATAGGCAAGGGAACAAGGTTGAAGGAGGAACAGGACCATCTCCCCAATACAATGGTGTCAATGCATTGACTCTCCTAAAATAGATGTTAATTATGTATGTGAATATATCAGGGCTGTTCTCAATGACTGTGAGTTTGGAGAGGCTCCTTTCCCTTTTCCATTTTCATAAACAAGGCTCTCTAGGCTGGGTTAAAAGTAAAGTCTGGCATAAGCCCATCCCCTGTCTCATTCTATGTTCCTAGGCTTGCTGTCAAGGCAAAGGTCTTTCACTGGTAACTTTAAATACTATGATGCTATAAAATTTTTGAATCATATGATGATAGTAGAGTAAGCAAGTAATGGCATGATTTGTTAAATAGTACCCTTCAAAAATTTAAAAACAAAACAAAACAAAACAATATCTCATTTTGTCTTTACATTTTTGCTTTATTTTTCTGAACAAGAAAAATAGAGATTTTCTATAACTGTGTTATGACTGGCAAATGCTCTTGTCTTTTTCATTTATAACCAGGAACACCCTCTGCTAAGGGAGCCTGGAGAGTTCAACCTTTCCAAAGGTTCAGCTGAATTTCTGACTTCATCATGTGCTTTGGCCAAAGAATAAAAGGACTACAAAGGGATGCTCCTGAGAATGGGGTGAACTCCAGGGCACTGATGGTGGGATGTAGAGGAGGGAGCAAGAGCTTTGCAGCATTTTCCTACTTCATCCATGTTGCCTCCTGGGTAGTTTCCTCCTCTAGAGAATGAAAGAGGATCTCATCACAGTTAGGATGGTGTGCGATGAATAAGCCTATATTTATTTTTCTTCCTGGGAAATGGGGAATGTTACGGTTTATAGGTAGGTCTCAATCCTCATTCCATTTTACATCTTCAGAATTAAGGATCAATGTCACACAAACCCAAAGATCCCAGCTTTTGGGATAAGAACTTACTGTTTGATAAAAATTGCTGGGAAAATTGGAAACTAATATGGCAGAAACTAGGCATTGATCCATACTTAACGCCGTACACCAAGATAAGGTCAAAATGGGTTCATGACCTAGGCATAAAGAATGAAATTATTAATAAATTAGAGGAACATAGGATAGTTTACCTCTCAGACCTGTGGAAGGGGAAGGTCTTTATGACCAAAGCAGAACTAGAGATCATTACTGATCACAAAATAGAAAATTTCGATTATACCAAACTGAAAAGTTTTTGTACAAACAAAACTAATGCAGACAAGATTAGAAGGGAAGCAATAAACTGGGAAAATATTTTTACAGTCAAAGGTTCTGATAAAGGCCTCATTTCCAAAATATATAGAGAATTAACTCTAATTTATAAAAAATCAAGCCATTCTCCAATTGAAAAATGGTCAAAGGATATGAACAGACAATTCAGATGAAGAAATTGAAACTATTTCTAGTCATATGAAAAGATGCTCCAAGTCATTATTAATCAGAGAAATGCAAATTAAGACAACTCTAAGATACCACTACACACCTGTCAGATTGGCTAAGATGACAGGAAAAAATAATGATGATTGTTGGAGGGGATGTGGGAAAACTGGGACATTGATGCATTGTTGGTGGAGTTGTGAACGAATCCAACCATTTTGGAGAGTAGTTTGGAACTATGCTCAAAAAGTTATCAAACTGTGCATACCCTTTGATCCAGCAGTGTTACTACTGGGATTATATCCCAAAGAGATTATAAAGAAGGGAAAGGGACCTGTATGTGCACGAATGTTTGTGGCAGCCCTTTTTGTAGTGGCTAGAAACTGGAAACTGAATGGATGTCCATCAGTTGGAGAATGGCTGAATAAATTGTGGTATATGAAAATTATGGAATATTACTGTTCTGTAAGAAATGACCAACAGGATGATTTCAGAAAGGCCTGGAGAGACTTACACGAACTGATGCTGAGTGAAATGAGCAGGACCAGGAGATCATTATATACTTCAACAACAATACTATATGATGACCAGTTCTGATGGATCAGGCCATCCTCAGCAACGAGATCAACCAAATCATTTCTAATGGAGCAGTAATGAACTGAACTAGCTATGCCCAGAAAAAGAACTCTGGGAGATGACTAAAAACCATTACATTGAATTCCCAATCCCTATATTTATGCACACTTGCATTTTTGATTTCCTTCACAAGCTAATTGTACAATATTTCAGAGTCTGATTCTTTTTCTACAGCAAAATAACGTTTTGGTCAGGTATACTTATTGTGTATCTAATTTATATTTTAATATATTTAACATCTACTGGTCATCCTGCCATCTAGGGGAGGGGGGGGGGTTAAGAGGTGAAAAATTGGAACAAGAGGTTTGGCAATTGTTAATGCTGTAAAGTTACCCATGTATATATCCTGTAAATAAAAGGCTATTAAATAAAAAAAAATAAATAAAATAAAAAAAATAAAAAAAAAAAAGGATCAATGTCACAGCCTTCCCATATCTGAACTTCCTTGTGGAAACAGGGTCAAACTCTGGTAAGAATGTTCTGGCCCTTGTAGTACATTGTGAATAATTCATAATGATACAAAATTTTAAAAAATAGTCTCATCTACTTAAGATTTTTTAATGTTAAACAGTCAGTAGGATGGTATTGCTGAACCCTCATCAGATGGTCAAAGTTGTAGAACCATTCAATTCCTCTATATTTAAATAGCTGAATTTTTATCAAATATAGAACTTTAGCCCCAAGATCAATACCTGAAATTTGCTGCCACAGAAGCAAAGGTAAGAGCACATGCTTCTAAGGGAAATTGTGGCCTTTTGCCTCCTAGGGACTCTTGAGGTAATAAAACTCTGGGAATTTAGAAGACACTACAGACTTATTAAGTAGTTTTTCCTTAACTGAATATTCTTGTTAAGATAGGTTAAACTAATTTCTGTGGATAGCCTTTACAATAATAGAACACACACACACACACACACACACACACACACACACACACACTACCATAAGCACTATCACCTCTGCCACTTAATCAATAATAAAAACAAAATATCAAAGTACTTTCCTAGAGTTCAAAGCTTAAGAATTTCTCCTATTAGTCATAATGCTATTCAAGATTCTCACTATTTTAAACTACATTATGAGAGTAAGAATTATGATGAAAGTGTATTGGGTCAAGAATGAGAATGTTTGGTTCAAATCTTGGTTGTACTACTTTAAACGATTAGTAACATTTAAAGAGTGTTTAAAAATTTGTCTGTCTTTGTCTCTCTGTCTCTGTCTCTGTCTCTGTCTCTGTCTCTCTCTCTCTCTGTCTCTCTCTCTCTCTCTCTCTCTCTCTCTTTCCCTGTAAGGTAGATTCTTTTATTGTCCCATTTTCAGGTGATTAAATAAAGTCTGAGAGAGGTTATTATCCAATTATTTGTCCAATATCAAAAAAAAAGAATCTGTGTTAAGATTCACCTTTCAGTCTTCCTGACGCAAATACAAATATTTTATGCACTGCAAAACTTAGCTGGTTCATAGCTGTATAACTTTGGACAGAAAATTTCCTGTCTTTCAGTCTCAATTTCCTATATTAAATGACTTGGTTGAAAATAGATAATTGTTAAGGTCAATTTCCTCTAAATACTATGATGCTATACAATTTTTTAATCATATGATGATAGTAGAGTAATCAAGTAATGGCATGATTTGTTGAATAGTACCCCTCAAAAATTAAAAACAAAACAAAACAAAACAATATCTCTATTTTGTCTTTACATTTTTGCTTTATTTTTCTGAACAAGAAAAATAGAGATTTTCTATAACTGTGTTATGACTGGCAAATACTCTTGTCTTTTTCATTTATAATCTTTTTCAAAAAGTTTATCACTCTTCCTCTGGGAAATCTAAATCACCAAATTAGACATAGGGAAGGAAAATTATCTTTAATTTTATCCTGTTAAACTTGATCAGTTAAGAGTTAATGCTTTTCTGACATGTCATAAGTAATGAATTTCTCATTTATTTATAATTACTACTTAATATTAAGATGTCAAAAAAATAATGGGCTAAATATATAACACATAAATAAAAAAACTAGATGTCCAAATAGTGTTGATGCTGGTCTACCTGACCATCATCAACGTTCTTTACAATCTAAACCCAATTTCTCATCTACTAACACTGCTTTTGCTGTTAATAATTTTTATATTCTTATAAAAATTTCAAAACCTAATGCCTCAGATACTAATACTAATGTTTTTCTTCACAATCACAGATATAGTGTTCCATATCTTAATATCCATCTTTCTCAAAATCCACTAACTATATCTATTTATTTTATTTGTGAGCATTTAATAAGTCCTTACAATGTGCAAACCACTGAACTGAACAATGAAGGAGATACTATAAATAAAACTGGCCAACACATTAAGTCAAAATGAATATGTAATCTTTATGACTATATTTCCGCATATATGAATATTTTCTCATTTTTTTTCTATGGGAACAAGCTTGGTCATTATAATTAAATAATGATCAGATTTTGTTGTTGCTACTGCTATGGTTTATTATTTTTTTTTTTCAATTTACATCGTTACAGTGATTGTGCCATAACATTTCTTTTACTTGCCTATTCACAAACCTACATTTTTGCTGCATTAATAATTCTCAGTTAAACATCCTTTTCTCCAATTATTATGAATTACAAGTGTATTTGGGAAAAGATTAAAGCAGGAAAAAAATTAAGATAAACTGAAATGATGCAATGGCACCTATTTGTTTCTATGTCTGTGTCTGTGGTCCGTGTTCATCTTTGTCAATGCTTGGCCTTCCTTTTCTCTCTTTCCAACTTCCTCTTTTTCTCATAGCTCCTTTTGAGGGTAGAAGAGAAAGGCAATACATTCTTAATGCTATTAACAAGGTAATGAATTTCAATGAGATTAGTGAAAAATGTAAATGACAGTCACTTAGCTGTACCAAACCTAAAACTACTATAAAGCAGTAATCATCAAAACCATTTGAAACTGGCTAAGAAATAGAATAGTCTATCAGTGGAATATTTTAGGTTCTCAAGATACAATAATCAATAACTATACTAATCTAGTGTTTAATAGACCAAATGATCCCAGCCTATGGGATAAAAACTCACTTTATAACAAAAATTTCTGGGAAAATTGGAAAATAACATAGCAGAAACAAGACATTGACTCACACCTAATACCCCATACCAAGATAAGGTCGAAATGGGTTCATAATTTAGACATAAAGACTAATACTATATGTAAATTAAAAAAACAAACAAACAAAAAAAAATAACCTACCTCTTAGATCTGTGGAGAAGGAATACATTTTTGGTTGAAGAACTAGTACAATTCTTTTGTACTATAGATTATTTTGGTTATATTAAATTAAAATGTTTTTGTACAAACAAAATCAATGGAGACAAGTGTAATGGGCTGAAGCTGAGCAATGCACTGAGGTCGGAGCACTTGAGGCTAATTAGCAATTGGACAATACTGTATTAATATATGCTTGGAGAAAGAATGGCCCCGCCCACTCTCTGTGCAAGTTTGATGTGTTGTATAGGAGATTGCAGAGACAATTTGGTGGCTGGAGTAAGAGAGGCAGAGGCACTGCTGGGCAGTCACGATTCCTCTCACTTCCTATTGCCATTCCCCTTCCGCCACAAAGAATAAAGATCAAGCATTTTCCCTTATTCTGACTCTGGCTGATTTTAATATACTTTGGGGAGTATTAAAGGGAAGGAGACAACAGAAAAATCTTTACATCCAAGATTCTGATGAAGACCTCATTTCTATAGAATTGACTCAAATTTATAAGAATGTAAGGCTTATTTTTTTTTCCCTGAGGCAATGGGGGTTAAATGACCTGCCCAGGGTCTCACAGCTAGGAAATGTTAAGTGTTCTATCTACTGTGCCACCTAATTGCCTCAGCCATTTTTCAACTGATAAATGGTCAAGGGATATGAACAGACAATTTTCAGACAAAGAATTTAAAACTGTATCTAGTTATATGAAAAAATGCTCTAAATCCCTATTGATCAGAGAAAAGCAAACTAACACAACTCTGAGGTACCACCACACACTTTTCAGATTGACTAATTTGCCAGGAAAAGATGATAATGTTAGAGGGAATGTGGGAAAACTGGGACACTCATACATTGGTGGTGGAGTTGTGAACTGATCCAACCATTCTTGAGAGCATTTTGGAACTATGCTCAGAGGGCTATCAAACTGTGCATACATTTTGATCCAACAATATCTTTACTGGGCAAGAAAATGACCCACACGTGCAATAGAATTTATAGTAACTCTTTTTTGTAGTGGCAAGGAACTGGAAATTGAGTGCCTATCAGTTGGGGAATGGTTGAGTAATTTATGGAATATAAATGTTATGTGATATGGTTCTACAAGAAATGATCAGCAGGATGATTTCAGAAAGGTCTGGAGAGACATACATGAACTGATGCTAAACCAAGAGAACATTGTACACAGCAGTAACAAGATCATGTGATGATAAATTCTGATGGAAGTGGTTCTTTTCAACAATGAAATGATTAAGGCTAATTCCAATAGACTTGTGATGGGGAGAACTATCTGCATTCAGAAAGAGGTTTTTCAGTATTGAATATGGATCACAACAGAGTTTTTTCATCTTTTTGTTGTTGTTTGCTTACTTTCCCCCCTCACTTTACCCCTTTTGATCTGATTTTTCTTATGCAGCATGATAAATGTGGAAAAACATATAGAAGAATTGTACATATTTAACACATATTGGATTGCTTGTTGTCTGGGGATAGAGGTGAGGGAAGGGAGGGAAAAAAATCTGAAATGCACAGTTGAATGTTGAAAACATTTTTTGCATGTATTTTGAAAATTTTAAAAGGCTATTATTTTTTAAAATTATATTAACTTCCAATTTTGTGGTTTATATTTTACTAATCACTTTTTTTTAAGGTACATTATCTCCTTTGAGTCATATAACCTCTCTAAAGTAAATTTAATTATACCTATTATAAGAATGAGGAAAATAAGGCTTAAAATGGTTCTATGACCTGCCCAAGGTTGTAGCAGTTATATTGGTAGAGTAAAAACTTGGTTATAAGCCTTTGATTATGATTCCAATATTTTTTTTCCCATACAAATTGGTGTATGCCCCTTGTGTGGTGTTTGCTTTAGAAGCTGTTGAGATAGCCCCTATTTCATGTTGAACATCTTTCCCTTCCAGGTTTAGGAAATACATCTAATTCTAGTTCACTACATTTATAAGTCATTTCAACATACTATTCAAAATCTGATTTCTTTTGAAAGTATTCTGTATAATAAGAAGGAATGGGGTTAAATCCTGCAGCAAATGCATTCCAGTTAAAATAGATTTCTTTTCCTTTCCTGATCTTGGACTTTCTTGCATTTATTTTAATGAGTCATTTTAATACCCAACTACTAAAGTAAATTAGCTCAGGATCTCATGGCTGTCATGACAACGGGAACTATCCCAGCTGATTTCTAGTCTGATTTAAACCATTGACTATACCTTAAATCTTAATTTGGAGCAAGAATTAAAACAACTCTGAGACTTAGCAGAGGCTCACAGGTTTAGGGTTTAAAAGAAATTAGACTGATTTAAAAGAAATTGAACTGTGGATTGGAGAATTTAAAATAAAAATTAAAAATGACCCATGGGTGAGGCATGGTTTGCAAAACATGGAAGGACAATAGTCTACAAAAAAAAGGATATTTGTCCCTTTTTTAACATACTTCATGCTATTGCAAGAAAAGCCATTCAATTAAATTTATTTTTTTCATTAACATTTTAAAAGCAACTATGCAAATACTATGCTAGGTGCTAGGGACATGGATGTAGAAACAAGCCTTGCATTCCATCAGCTCAACTGTGTTTTATTGTGAGTTAGAATATGTGAACATTCAAAAAAGTTATAGCTATGTATCCTTTGGAATCATCTTGAATAATAGAAAAGCCTAACTATAGCAGGTGCCAATATTTTCTCTCCTTTCTTCCCTCAAATTCTTGCAATGTTGCTAGTTTCTGACCTTAACATTCCACTGAAACTGATCTCCAACATTACCAATTATCTCTTAGCTGCCAAATCCAATGACCTTTTTTCAATTCCCAATCTCTGAAACTTTTAACTTAGTGGATCACTCTTTCATCCTTGATATGATCTTTTTCTAAGATCACAGGAAACTTACAGTCTGTCTCATGGTGCTCTTCCTATCTCTCTGATCACTTCTTCCCTATCTCATTTCTGAACTACCAAATTATACTCTCTACTGATAGATGTTGCCTCTGAATTTTTTTTGGGGGGGATTCTTTTCTCTTCTCTCTCTCTATTTATTTGTTGGATGATCTTATCAGCTCCCAGCAATTTAATGCTAATGATTTTCAAATTGACTTATCATCCATCAAACTCACTACTAACCTCCAATCTCATAACATCAATTTCCTTTTAGACATTTCAAACTGGACATCCCGTAAACATTTTAAACTTCATATGTCATTATATAACATAATAGAATTCAATCACAATCCATGTACTAAAATTTGTTCAATCATTCATTGATTTATAGATATCTTTAATTTTCAATTTTTTGCTGCTATAAAAATAAGTAAATATTTTTGTGCATATAAGTCCTTTTGTTATTAAAAAAAACTTTTTGTAAGAAAACAAATCTGGAGAACAGATTAAGAAATAAAACTTAAGAAAAATTATAATATTTTAAAGTTGTGACCAAAAAAAAAGAATTTTGACACAGTAATACAACAAATAATTAAAGAAAATTGTTTTGAAATGATAGTGCACAAGTGGAAAGTAGTAAAAGTCTATGAATCACACCTGAAAAAGATTCTACAAGGAAAACACATAGGAACATTAATGCTGAATTCCCAAATCCTATGAGGGATACTATTTTGATTGATTTTATACACACACACACACATATACAAATTGTATATGTGTGTTTGTATATGAAGGAATGTGTTTTTCTTTTCTCCACATTTCCTTAGGATACAAGGAAAAATAAATGACTTTTCATTATTTTTTTAATAGAGAGGTAGAGGATACATTGTTAGTTTTATTCAATTGTTACACTTTATTCTAAGAGATCTCTCCCAGAAATGGGATAATACATATATCTTCATAATGTAAAAACTAATAATTTTAAAGGGATGAGTCAAATATTTAAGCATGCAGGAGGGGAAAGTGAGTACAAAAGTAGGTGCAGATGGATTTGCTGCAACAAATTCTGGTCTTCAGTAGGATTCCTGTTTCATCCTATGCCCAATTTGATGTCAGGTCATTCTAAAGAAAACCATTTAGAAGAAGAAAATGGGAAACACATAGGGAATTTGAAAAAGGACAGCCAGCTGTCATTACCATGAAATTGTTGTTGACATTCAAGCAAGGAGAAGTAAATAATCTATTACTATGTGTTATACATAGTGAATAATGTTTGACCATGTGTGGCTTAGTTCTCAGGTTGATATGTAAATTAAATATATACATATCTCTGCATACACCAAACATCTGTCATAGAAAGACTTAGACCAATATATTTACCAAGACTATTTAGTATTCAGAATAATATTCAAGGTAATGGGATTGAATTTATAGGCTATTTATATCATTGTTGTCCTTTATTGAATTCAGTAGGAAATAAGAAAAAAAAATAGAAATGTCAGAAATGAAGGTGAATTATTATTGGGATGATTTCATCAACATATTTACTGAGCTCTGAAACATATGATTAGGCATGAAACAAAGAAAAGGATTACAAATAAATTTAAGATGATCTAATTAAAAATTTGATAATGTGAGCCTAATTGGAGAATTTTTTTGAATTTACAAGAAAGTATGTCTGTCTGTAATTATTATTAATTTTTTTTGAATTTTGAATTTTGAAGTTTAAAAAGAAAACATAATATGAGCTTTTATTCCTAAAGCAAAAAGTGACTTTAAAAATAACAGTTCTAGTTCTTTGAACCTTTTCAGTTGTTAAATTAAAGCACTAAGAGTTACTAATGCTCTAATCAGGCAGAGGGAAGATGATCTAGTCTAGAGTCATGGGGCTATTAAGAAGCTCAAGAAGTCATCTATTCTATCTGATCCAACCTCATATAGTAATAAAATATCAATATGTGAATCTCAGAGATATATAAATATCTTCTGCTAGAGAAAGACAGGCATATTTATACCCACTATATATTTTCCCTGTCCTCCAAAGGGTACCAGCTAGAATATTGTAAAGGATTTTCCATAGATTAAATGGAGATGTTAGCCTAGTTTTCTCCAGTGTGCCTTCCATTCCATTCATGTACCTCCTTATCAAACTGGACAAGAATCAATTGCCTCCTAAAATTTTGTACCTGTCAATATCCTTCAATGTAGCACATAAACCAGTGATGCTCTACTGGGATTGGCTTCTACTCTGCCACATTATCTCACTGTTAGTCTATCACAATTCTTATTGTTATTGAAAAGAAAATGATAAGGGAAAAAAATCATCCTTTCCTATTTTTTCAAAAATAGCCATTGGGGTAAAAGCAAAACAAAACAAAACAAAACAAAATAAAACATTTTCTACTTAGTAAGTACTCCAATATAATTATTAAATTAGTTCACTAATCACTTTTAATTTTATTTTTAATTTACCTATCTAAATTCTTGTCTTTTCAAAGAGTTGCTCTTCATGAATGTCTTAATAAAGAAAACTTTTACTGTATCAAACTGGGAGTTAAAAGAAAATACAAAAAAAGATTTTTCTCTTCATCCTCCTGATCCCCCCAATTCTTTCCTCTGCCAAAAAGGGGGGAGGTCTGGTAAAAATTGGTAAAAATTACGGATGAAATATCTGCAATACCTGGAACATCCATGAATGAGAGAATGAAATATTTAAAAGATATTAAGTCACTTTCTTGTTCAGTAAACTTGAGAGTCTTTTCCTTCTTGTTTCTAAGATAAAACATAAACTCCTTTTCTAAATATGTCTAGGGATGACTATTATGTATAACTATTCATGCAGTTTACATTCTAGTCAAACTAGTCTCATACATTCTTCCCCTAACTCCATGACTTCAAATAGCCTGTTATCCATGCTTAAAATGTAAATTATCATCTCTTCTCCATCATGGAATTTACTTTCTTCTAAAATCCATCTAAGATGGCACTTCCTACAGATAACTTTTCCTGAGCCCCTTGAGTGCTACCCCCTTCTGAAATAATTTTTAGTCATATATATGTATATATATGCAAGGCATATTTGAAAATATGTGCATGTATGTACTTATGTACATACATACACATAAATATTAATACAATATACATATTTATGATATGCACTTTTTAATTTATTTATCATCCATTATCTATATGTCTACAGAGAAATACCTGTGTGTATAGATGTGGAAATATGTACAATCATAAGATATGCCATGTTCATAAGCAAATAGATGATTACAAATTTATGTGCATGTGTATGTATATATGCTTCTATATTTGAACACACATATTTGTATGGAAACAAAAAACAAATCTGGATTATGGCAACAAAATGACTGTTAAGTAGCTTTCAAGAATAAGAACATTCCACCTCTTCAGGAATTTCTGATGGGAGAAAATACACATGCAAATTAATGTGTTCTCTTGTTAAAACACGAAGTCTCTTTAGTGATGGATCAACGATAGGAAAGAGCCCTAATAATAGTAAACAGAATTGAAAATCCAAGTTAGTAAATAAGAGTCCCAGTTACCAAAAATTTTTTTAAAAAAGTAAATAGGCAGAACCCTATTCAAAACACTTTAACTGATATCACATGACTCATGAAAACTATATGCATATTTCACGTTATTATTTTGTCACAAGATGAAGAACATCATGACTTCTAATAAATAAAGATATTTATTACACATATCACAATAGAGAAATGGCTATGATGAAATGCAACAACAACAACAACAAAAAGGAATAAGGATTGTTGCCAAGGAACTGTGTGATAGGAATGTACACTGGAGAGGAAGCTTTTCTTAATCTCTCTTAATTATATAGCTTTTTTCTGCTAATTATTCCCATTCTATATAATGAAATATATTGCTTATATTGTGTATATAAATTTACTGTACATAATTGTTTACTTATTGACTCTACCATTAGATTATCAGCTTTTCAAAGGAAGGATCTGTCCTTTGACTTTTTATTCTACCAATCTGTACAATTCCTGTCACATAGTAGGTGCTTAATAAGTGTTTATTGACTGATTGACTTACTGGAAGTGAATAGAAAATGAATAGGAAGAATGCCAGAGGGACACAGTAGAGCCACCAGGGAGAAAGAAACAAGAATCAAACCAATTGGGTAGGCAGAGCTGGATTGTGATATGCAACATTAAAAAGAAATGAATAGATAAAAATCACATATCTGGTCAAGTGTGCTTAGGAAATATCAAGATAAGCATTAGGAGTCTTAGACTTTCAGGATCCCCAACTAGATATAATTTAAGGAAGAAAATTCAGGATTTTTGCTGGTGGACCACATGCGAGTTGGAAGCCTCACAAGGCTTACCTTACAAGGCAGTTCACCCCACTTTGGAATGACTCATTGTTAGGAAATGTTTCCTGATATCAAAGCTAATTTTGTTGATTTTTTTTCACACTTCTATTCACTAGCCTTAGTTCTATTTTTTTGCTTTCTATTATTTTTTAATTGAGGGGAAATATCATTTAAAAAATAAATATTCTATTTTTGACATAATTTTTTGAACACTAGAGTTTTTCTAAAAAGTTGTCATAAATAGAAGTGAGAGGAAAAGATTTCTGCCAGTGAATGTCCTTTTGCTCTCCATTAGGTAAGTTGTATACTTATATTCCTTTCCCCTTGATAATTAGGTAAAAGGAAGTTGAGCCAATATAATTCCATTTTCTGCACTAAATCTCCAGGATATCTAGAATCCATCATATTATCCTCCATTGCCATGTTTTGTTTTGCTTTGATTTTCCTAGGAGAGTAAGGAAAATATTTGGTGTTTGTCAGTATTACACAAATACTGTCTTCTTAGCCACACATTATTATTTGAGCAGATAATAATTCTTTCCCCATTTTATTTCTAAAAAGAGGGCAGCTAAGTGATGTTTTAGTAGATAGAGTGCCTGGTCCAGAGTCAGGAAGACTCATCTTCCTGATTTCAAGGCCTCAGACCTTTATTAGTTGTGTGATCCCAGACAACTCACTTAACATGGTTTGTGTCAGTTTCCTCATCTATAAAATGAGCTAGAAAATGAAAATGCAAAACACACTAGTATCTTTACTAAGAAAACCTCAAATGGGTCATGAAAAATTAAACACAACTGAAGAACAACAAAAATTCCTTAGAAGTATTGATATGCATTAATGTATCTAGAGCTCTAACTATGGCAGGCTAACTGTATGCCAGGCCACATGGGAGAGGATTTGTCCCTATGGAAGGGAACACCATTCCTATGCCTCAAGATTTATAGTCTTTCAGAATATATCTATGAGTACATTGAAAGAAAAATGAACATGAGAACCAAAAAAGGACAAAAGATGAAGGTTGCAGGAGGTGGAAAATGGAAGAGAAAAAAGGAATCCTCTTTCCTGGTGCGACTGCACTTACCAACAGATTTCTTTCTGAAAGTGCCACCTCTATGACTTGTGTTATGCTGCCCTTCTTTGCCACTTGAGCTAATGTTTGTAATTTCTCCATTCAACTTGGTCCCACCTGAACTTGATTATTTATGCCCATGGGGGAAAATAGATAGATAGATAGAAAAATAGATAGATAAATAGACATAATTCTGGAAATCCAAGAAAGTGTTTTTTGTTTTTTTTCCCTGAGGCAATTGGCATTAAGTGACTTGCCCAGGGTCATATAGCTAGGAAGAGTGAAGAGTCTGAGAACAGATTTGAACTCAGGTCTTCCTGATTTCAGGGCTGATGTTCTATCCACTATATCATCTACCTGACCCTTATTTTTTCCCCTTAATACAAAGTATAAAAATATATATACTGATGACTTGTATCAACACATTGTAGCTAAAACTGTGGATTTTTCTTGTCCAGTGTCCTTTTCCTAGTGAGAAGAGACTGGACACCCTGTGTTTGACTGGGACATTTTTTGATTTATTATTTAATGTCTATTCTTGATGACAGAAACATTAGTTCTTGCTATTTTTTCACTGTAGACCCATGGAGTAATAACGAATACCATGTCATTTTCACCCTGCATAAACTCAAAGAACTCTCTCCAAATAAACTATTTTTATTTTTTCCATATCAGAAAATAACTAGTGAGAGTGTGAACCATAATGTACACATAGTAATTAATTTACAAATAGTTCCTAGACAAAGTAGATAGACTTTTGAAAGTATAGTTTAAATAAGTTTGTTATAAATCCAAAGGAGTCTAGAAATCATAATTATTGAGATTAGAAAGATTAAATTCATTGAGTAAAACAAAAATAAGGAAAATAAAAATGTGTCTTAAAGTTGTAAATTGTTTTAGTATATAAAAAAGGAGTTTGTTACCTTTGCAAGTAGCTACAGGCTACCTCCTGTCCTTTTGCTAATACTTCAGACAAATTAACTTCAGAAAATGTTAGTTAGAATTGTCACTAAAAAATCAAGTAGCTGCCTAAAGTTTCATTGCAAGGGGGGGAGGAGGAGGAAAGGAATTAAAGAAGAAGTTGCACCAATAACTGCCAGAAACAGGTGTAGATAGAAGGAGATTTATAGGAATGCTCTTTATACAATAGAGTAAGTAAGTAATTCCTAGGATAATGAAATAAGAACACTCAGAATTTGTGTGTATTAATAGGCTAAAGTACTAAAAGTACTAAAGGTAGTTTCCTGGAAGAAACAGAAAATAATGGAAGTGGCAGTGAAAGGTTAGCTATGGAGTGGAATGAATTTGGCATGTAGATATGTATGAATGAATGAAGGAATGAGTGAATGAAGTATTTAAGTTCTTTACAAAGTACTGACAATATAAATAGAAGGTAGGAAAAATGTGTCAGACTCTATTCACAAGGAATTTACTTTCTAATTAGGTGTGAACACACATATAAAAGAGTTTAGCTGCAAGGCAGATGGAAAGGCCCAGAAATCCTAAAAAGATAATAGTTTAGCAGATGGCAAGGTTCAGAGGTCATTAGCATGTACCAGCAAGTCAGATGAAAAAGCCCAGGAATCTGGGATGCATTTCAGCAAAGAAGATGGTATTGCTCTAAAAACTGTTGTCTCAGTCACAGGCAAGTGACAAAACCTGTTAGCCCTTTCATATACCAATGACTTCCAGTTTATTCAAGTGGCATAATGTCATGTCACTCCTTCCCCAGATGTAGATAAGGTGAGGATCATTATGGAAAGGTTTAAGAGAAATCAAAGGGGAAACATCCACTCATCTTGACCAAGTAGAATACTAGATTGGTTCTACATAGCCTAGGCTCCGTTATGGTTGGGATGAAAGTAAAAGTAAATGAAATAAAAGTGGAAATGAAATGAAACCCTTTTGGCAGTTTGTGTGTCAAGTGGTAAGTTATGGATTTGGAATCAGAGAACCTGTATTCAAACATAGCTCTACTACATAATAGCACTGGTCTAGTTATCTAAGCATTCTGGTCCTAAATATTCTTAGATACAACACAAGGAGGTGGGGCTAAATGACCTTTACGTTTCCTTTTATCTTCAAATGCAAAAGACAATCCTCTAAAGGACATAAAAGATAGGAGATGTAAATAAGTGGAAAGGAGGCAGAATGAATAAATCTTGTGGAAGATAGTAAGTACCAGGAGAAAGACAAAGCCCTAAAATTGGGAAGAAAATAAGGGAAAACTAGCTAATTACTCAGAAACAGAGAGAGAAGCAGGTGGTCCAGTAGGACTGATTGTCAGATAGGATGCTAATTGTAGAATGTGTAAACCCTGAGAAATGTGTAAGAGCTTGATGGAGTATTTACATCAAGCCTTCTTGCAGAGGTGAAAAAGTAGGGTGAAGGCAAGGCATGCTTATGGAAGATAATTAGTACACTAACATTAGACAAAGGTGTGGGTCATGGAAAGGGGGAAGTACCATTGTGTTACAGTTTGAATAAGGAGAAAAACATTCTGGGCCACAGATCAAGAGAGAAACCACCTTTCACCTCACTGAAGTTAAGTCCCTGACAAAGGTATAATTAGAGTATTACATAGACTTGGGTCTTTGGTAATTTATCTTTGCTCCTAAACCAATTCAGAGTTAGTCTCCTGGATATGAGACAATTCCTTTGTCCAATTCAAAATATCTGAAGAGGTACTATAATGCCGAAGAAACTGAGCAAGACAGAGATTAGAGACCAATTCAATAATTTATTAAATGGAGAGAAATACCGGGACCAATGCATCCATGTTGATCCCAGGGCTAGATGAGACTATCATCTCAAAGAATCTAGCCCTGAGTATCGGTACAGCAAGCCTTTTATGGAATAACAAGAACAATGACATAATGGAGGGACCTAGGTGGGAATAACCTAGGTGGGAATAACCTAGGATAGGGAGGTTACTGATATTCTAATGACATTAAGGAATGTCTATAAAACCTTTATCTCAACCATTAAGAGGGGATGGTCATACCCTAAGGCAGAATTACAAAATAGGACAATTGGAAGAACTGGTCACCCCATTAAAAGGGAACTATGGCATAACAGTACAGTATTACTCTTTATCATTTTCTCATATTTTAAAGAACTGTTTTTTTTTGTTTTTTGTTTTTTTTTATGTGTATGAGGTTGGTTTTGAGGAGTCAATAGTGTATTGTGAGTGCTGAACTTTTACAATGAAAATTGTTCTACAAATCTCTAAAAGTCAGAACGCAGAAGAGGCATTTTCTGTATCAGGAAGGAAAGTTTTACCTGATTCATATTTTGTTAAAATTGTTATTTTCTAAACCTACTTTCCAATTAACATCAAGAAGAGAACTACATTATTTATATAACTATGGTTTAGCTAAGTATTGCTTTTGCAAATAAATAGTAATTTAAGCAAAAAAGTAGCTGAGAAAATATGATATAGGAATAAACAGATTTCAACTGAGTGCAGTTGTAATTGTTTAAAGGCTTTCTACAATTTAGTAACAAAAACACTATAGAAAGAAAAAGGAAAATGTTTTAGCATACTATCCTAAAGTCATATAAAAGTTTCAAAAACAAATTAGTTAAGAGGTTACATTAAAACTAACTTCTACCTGGCAGTCAATTTAGAATGCATTTGATCAAAAACATGTTATTTTCTTAGCAGAGTTTAAATAACCATTAAGCCTGAATCCTATATTAATAATATAGTAGGGCAATGTGTATGCCATGGAGCATTTAGAGGATTGATTTGTACCATGGTACCATGCAATGGATCCTATGTGCAAGGTCCTTGCTAAGGGAAAAGAATGACTGTTTGGCCCATTGGTCCCTATGCAGAAGGGTAGGGAAAGAGAAGAGAAGAGTGTTCATTTCAAATAAATTTGTTGCCTGAGTTTGAAAGAGTATCCCATTTTGTGATGTATAAGATCCTTTACTTCAAGGGGTTCTCTTGATTGAAACATAGATGTCAGTTCTTCCTTAGACTTCAAACATTACCAGCAGCAATGGTGAAAGCATGGATAAAGAATCAAGAATAAATAGTTTCCAGGCAAGCCTGAGAACTGGATCTCTAAGTCTTGGCTGTCTACTCTGCTTTGTGTTCTTTCCTCTGAGCATATGTCACTGAGTAGCAATCTTGAGAGACAGATGTTTCCAGATTCAGTATATTCTTCCTGAATTTGAAAGCTCCTGAATTGTCTTGCAAATTGCTCCCTTCTTTTCCCTCCTCTTCCCTAGAACTGACTAGGAGGAGTAAGTCATTAGTAAGGAGTAAGACAGTTGAGTAAGTCATACTCTGACTGGACAACATATCTGGATTATAAAATAAAATAACAATTAAGTCTTGCCAATTCTCCTAAAAGTCTCCCAAGATTTTTTTTCTCTCTGTCTCTAAAGAGAATATAATAGAAGCAAGAATAGCTGTTGCATTAAAAAAAATAGCAAATATGATTATGAGTCATATGTGCTTTAAGAATGTTCTATTTTTAAAAGCTTTTTATTTTCAAAACATGTATAGATAGTTTTCAATACTGACTCTTACAAAACTTTGTGTTCTAAGTTTTTTTCTCCTTTCTCCCCACCCCTTCCCTTAATGGCAAGTAATACAATAAATGTTAAACAAGTGCAAAAGAATGTTCTTTGTGGCAAAGGAAATAAATCTCCCACTTTTCCTGATAAAAAAAAAATTTTATATTAAATATTTAGAAGAGACTTTGTTAATTCCTTCCAGGGGATAGCCTAGACATGAACCAAACATAAGAGGTTTTGTTGTTGTTGTTGTTGTTTGTTTTTGTTGTATTTCTGGTTAGGGACAAAAAGCCAGAAAGTAAAAGAAAAAGACTTATCTTTTCCCCTTCTTTTATACACACACACACACACACACACACACACACACACACACAAACACATACAATCATACACACACAGGGAGAGAGAGACAGATAGACAGAAACAGAGAGAAAGAGAGAGAGTATGCCTCAGTTCTTATGAATCTGGGTCTAGTTGAATATCGTACCAATGTATTGGAGTACGATCAGACAACAATAAGCTTTAGAATGTGAAATAGCACCAAGTGGTACATTCCTCAGAAATTTCCATTTATGTGCTTGTTTCCAAATGTGATAAAATTCCAGTTCTCTAAGACACTACTATCCTTTTCAGCCCATGCAGCTCACACTGAGGGAATTACCAATGGCTTCCACATACTCTCAAAGCTCCGTGTCTCTATAATTTGTCTTCAGTTTGTTGAATGTCCCAAAAGATACAGAAGCAGATCAAGAAAATAGACAAATAGATGTGTGTGTGTGTGTGTGTGTGTGTGTGTGTGTGTGTGCATGTCTAAGTAGATATAAACAGATAATGACAATTTCAGTATAGTTTATTGGAGAGACATTAGAAGTTGAAAGCAGCATATCAGATGTAGCCCTTGAGACAAGTAGACAAGTTTTGAATGAATCTAGAGGATTTCAATGGAAAGGAAGGAGAGAGTGCAATCTGGACAAGGGGGATAGGGGTAGAAGCTGAGGGAGGAGATTTAAAAAGGCACCGACAATAATTGGTTGTGAAAAGAAGCAAATAGGTCAGTTTGACTGAAATCTAAAGTGTGTGAATGTTAGTGATTGTGCAAACATAATAAGGTATTGAATCTTGTTTGACAACGTACTGTGAAGAGAAGATGAGTAAGGCTAGATAAGAGATTGAATACTCATTCATACCTCATGTAAGAGTTAATGGCTAGAAAACTGATTATTACATTCCTTCCTCCCACAATTGCACTATAATTGACAACATGCACAGCAAGAAATTAGTTGCAAGCAGATAGGGAATTCATGTAGTAGATACATAATATACTTGAAGCCAGGAAAAGCTGAGTTCAAATTTCACCTTATATAGTAACAAGTTGTTACTCCAGGCAAGTCACTTAATTTTTGAATGTTTTTATTTTCTTATCTGTAAAATGAAAGGGAGAAGGTACACATCTAAGGTCACTTTTTAGACCTAATTTAATGATTCTAAGATTCTATGAATTACATAACTTACTAAACCCAAAATGACATATTCAATTGTTGATTGTAATCAATTTTTTCTTTCCCCTTAGAATTTTTTTTTTTAACCAAGGAAAGTATTGTGCAGTACATGCAAAATAGAAAAAAAAAATCAGTATAGTCTGTTTTTGACTTTCAAAGATATTGTTTTTGCCTTTGAATATGGGATGTCTCATCATATAAAAACTCACAAGGCACAAAGAAAATAGTGGGAAATTACAATAGGGATAAAATTGTCTAGCACTTCTACCCCATACGTCTCCAAATGAACTACAATTAAAAATGAACTATTGTCACAGATAGAATTTTAAAAACTGACCAAAGTCTGAGTTTTCAGTTAAAATTACTTATATGTCACCTCCTTCATGATCTGGGGAAACAAACCTTGGCCTAAGGTCCTCTCATTATTCTTCTTAGATTAAAATAAATTAATGTTCCTTCTACTTTTGCCTAATTTAAAAGAAGGAAAATGGCAGCAGCTAGAATAACAACAACAAAATGGTATTTATTTACTTCTTTAATATTTGCAAAATGTTTTACAAATATTATCCCACTTATCTTCACAGAAACTTTACAAGTAGGAACTGTTATTATTCCTATTTTACAGATGAGGAACCTGAGTCAGAAGGTAACTGACTTTACCAGAGTCAAATACTTAGGACATCTATTTGGCTCAAATTTGACATGGCTCTGACACCAATCCATTCATTAGTTTACCCCTATCAGAGAAGATTTGTCCATGTAAGTATTTTCAGTTGAGTTATTTCCCTTATTTTTGTATTCATGAAGTATATTGACAATAATACTTACAAAATAAACCCATATGCTTTACTCTGACATTCAAAGTTTCCTATTCTCTGGCTCCAGCCTACCCTTAAAGTTTTATCTCCCACTACTCCTTAAGTATTCTCTAGACTAAGACAAGCCAAACAAATCAAAATCTCCCAGAATGTCTCTTGAATTTTTCTGCTTCCTTGTCTTTAATAGATGCTGGCCCCTCTGCTTATGCTTCTCTTCCCATAGTCCCATTCATTAAAAATAAACTCCTTTTTTACACACATATCTTGCCTTTTCCTTGACTGCAAACTCCTTGGGGTCTGTGGCTATATCATATCTTTCAAACTTCCATTGTCTCTGGAACAATCCTTTCCAGAAAGTAAGTGCTCAAGAAAGTTTCTTTTTCTAATGGGTGAATAAATAAATGCCATCACATTGTGTGCTCAGAGTTCATTTCACAGTCAGTCTTGATTAACTCAGCCTCCATCACCTTGATTAATTGGTTTGTCTTAATCTTTCAATTCTTCAAATTGTCCATAATTCCTGTTACATCAATTTCACTTTTAAATAAAAATGTCTATAAGTGTAAATGTAGATAACCTCAATCACATATCCCATTAAGTTATATTCCTTAAAAAAATGTAAGCATTCAAATCGTAAAATGGAAAAACAATCTGGCAAAACAGAAGTTTTTCCTTTTCAAAGACTTATTCCCCCTCCTTCCCCCAAGGTTATACAGATTAAAAATACTCCTGTTTTAAGAATATCTCTATATATCCTAATCATCCTTTTTCCTTCCTTCCTCTGTAGTGGGGTGAAAATCTATATCTATATTTGTCATTCTATGTATACATGCATATATGTGTGTATATGTGTATATACATATAAATACACACATATATAGTATGCATACTTATATACATATACATATTCTTATTACATAATATAGTATTATATATATAAAATGCTCTTTGCACTTCATTTTCACTTCTCATCATCATAATAGTCCAGTAATACCTTGTTAAATAAATTAATTAATGAACCCTAAGTAAGAGACTTTCCACTTGCCAGAATTTGAAAATCTCAGAATTGGAAGGGAACCATAGGTCAAATATTATAGCTTATACTTTGAAAATATTCTTCTCTAAAACTTTATTGATCTTAGATCTTTTTTTCCCTTTACTTTGCATTTACATACAATTTTTTAAAGACTTAAAGTTGTTGTGGAGAACCAAGACCAAACAACGATAACTTTACATGTAATTTTAAAAATATTTAACTGAATAAAACTAAAAAAAAAATTAATGAAATTCAAATGGGAGCTGTCCATTAAATAAGGGAAACTTGGTGAGTTGTTGCCTATAAATAAAAAGTGATTCCCTGAATCTCAGAGATTATGATTTAAATCATTGAAAGGAATAGAAGGCAAAGGCTGAGGGTGTTGTGATGAAGAGATTGAAGAACACTGACAGAAATCAGAAGAAGCAGAAAAGCAACTTTATCAAAACTATTTGCAAAAGCAATTAGCTCACAAAAAGACTGCACTTATTATCTCTTAATAGGCTAAATAAATAAATTAAATCTTAAGAGTAGTGCATTCTCTCAGAGTTTCTGTTACTTTAACAAACCCATCTAAGATGAAAGGAAAAAACATGAAGTGAAGTGATGGATTATATACTCATTGGGTTGGATTAAAGGATATTCTTAAATTTAATTGGACAACATATGTAGCAGATGTCTCAGAATGAACCAATAATGTCAAAATATACAATTCAGACTTGAGACAGACAATGAACATGTATTTGTTTTCAAATATGTTTTCTCCATTCATGTGCTTCTTTGCCAGGATTCTGTACATGTATCAAATTTCTCCCTCACAGACACTAAGCCCCTTCATGGAAAAGTGTGATATCAAGTTTATTTGTGGAATGTGATGTATTTATTATTCCTGCATTTGCTTCTTTAATATATAAGTGAAGCAAATGCTTTTATGACTACTTTGTCTTAATATTTAAGTAAATTGTTATGCTTATCATCCAAAATTGTCATAATTGTGTACGGCTGGTTTTATATTAAAAAAAAAAAGATTAATATGGGCTTGAGAGCTAAAGTAAAGAGTAGAGAATATATTCCCCCTCCTAAAAAGTTTCCTTATAGGATTTTGAGCAGGAAAAGAAGTGTTGTATGATAGTGGGTCTTCTCTGAGAGATTATATATTCCAGGTTGTGGGAAGGTTGAAGTGAACAAGCTAGTTCAGAGAGTAAATATTATTTTACATCCTTGTATCAGGCAAAGAAGTCTCTACATGTTCAGAGATGTCAGTCCTCTGAATCTGGTTATAATAAGACAACAGGGTTGAGGGTTGAGCCAATTTGAAAAAAAAAACACAATTTGAAAGGATAGTATTGTGGATAGGAACTGTATCTATGATAATAGTAATAGGAAATTCTAAAATGAAAAAAAAATTCCTTTATTAATGCAGGTTACATCTTTTATAAATTTTATTGTCTTGGAGAGTTGTCAAGGAGATCAATGACTTTCTTGGAGTCATACAGATAGGGTGTGCTGGGTGTGACTTGAACCTTAGTGTTCCTGAATTTGATACTAGTTTTCCATTATAGCACATTCTTTTACTAAACAAAGAAATAGACCAAGATGAATATGCCATTTGTTTTATAGATACAGTGTGCTAGATATTATTATCCCAAAAAAGTCAAAACAAAAAGATGTATATACACCAAAAATTTTTATAATATATTTTGTTTAAGAATAAAGAACTAGAAATAAAGTAATTGCCCATAAATTAGAGAATGAATAAAGATATAGTGTTACATGAATGTAATTAAATATTATTTTTTATAAGAAATTATGAATATGATTAACATATTGAACCACAGCAAGACTTATATGAACTAGTACAAAAAGAAATAAGTTAAAACAGGAAAGCAATTATAAACAATGATAAACATACTTATTAAAAGAATAACAAAAATAAAATTGATCAAATAATTTGAAACTGAATCTTAAGAAAATTAAAAATGAATCACAAAGAAGAGGTGTGAGAAAGTACACTCCTCTGCCATCACTACCTTCTTTGCAGAGTAGTAAATTACAAATGTGAAAGATTATGTCAGAATGTTGTTTAGTGTGTTGGAAAATTAGATCAGTTTTCACCCCTTTTTAATTTATCAGGAGATGTCAGGTCGTAAAAACAAAGTATATAATTAAAATGTATTACAATAAATGTATTGAACAAAACTTCAGGATTTTCATGTATATTGTCTTGATATCACTTATTGTACCAGGGTTAGTTATTCTACAGTAATCCCTTAATGCATGTCTTTTGTTTAATTACATTGTGTTCTCTACTTGTGATCAGTCATTAAGAAGCTGTCAACCAGATTTATTTGATACCTAAAAGGAATATGTATTAGGTAGCAATTATTTAAACCAAGTATGCCAACAAAACAACAAAAAATACTCTTGAGTAATTTTACAATCTCTAGTTGCTAGTCTCCAAATATTTCTCCATTTCATCCCAAATATAAGGTTCATTGGAAATAATCCCCAGAGAAATGATAAAGTTTAATAACGTAACTGGCTACATGAAAAAAAAAAAATCAGTCACAAAAGCTTTGTTTTATCTTTGAATGGGATGGTAGATATTAAATATATTATTTGCCATAACCTTCTGTGATCTAGTGTATTTGCTATTAATCAATGCAAATCCATTATTAATTTCTATTAAATAAAGTTGATTAACATAATTGAGTGAATTTCTGCTCTGAAAAAAACTAACAATGGAGTTAAATGTATTTTTAACAGTAAATGGGCAGTGAGAGCTCCTGTGGAGTGCAAGGACAGCTGGCATGACAGCACTTGACATCCTGTGTGTAATTGGTTTTGAATGCTTGACAGATTTTTATAATGGTACAGAGGCCCTCAGACTGGCAGGTAACTGTTGGGAATAGATTGAGTGGTTGTGGGGCCATTTTCATATAACTCTTACTTGAGAATCCTTCAGACACAGTTGACATCAAAGATGTATCCTCTTTTAAGTTCAGCATCTGTCAACAGGTACATCCTGTTTCATCAAATTCTAGAACAGAAACCCAAACCCATAGACACATTATTTAATTAGTTTTATGTTGTTCCCCCTACCCCTTCTCCCCCAGGCACAGTGTAAAGGTCAGTTTTAGACTGGAATTAAGATTGTATTGACTAAGTAATGAGGGAAATAAACATCTGCCTTTGGGGTCCAAAATTATATTTATTGGCAAAATCCAACTTTGGGATAATTGGTGAAATTATATCAGAATCAATTTAAATGTTTGAAAATTAAAACCAATATATAACCAGTAAATTTTATTTGTTGAAACAGGGATTCTTAATCTATGAGTGGTCTCAGAAAGCAAATATAACTGATTAAATCATAATTATGATATAATTTAAATGAATCAACATTGGGGAATAAAGTTATATAGTGTAATTTTTTTTTTTTTTTTATTTTTTTTTTATTTTTTTTTTTTTATTTAATAGCCTTTAATTTACAGGATATATATACATGGGTAACTTTACAGCATTAACAATTGCCAAACCTCTTGTTCCAATTTTCACCTCTTACCCCACCCCCCACCCTCCCTAAATGGCAGGATGACCAGTAGATGTTAAATATATTAAAATATAACTTAGATACACAATAAGTATACATGACCACAACATTATTTTGCTGTACAAAAAGAATCAGACTCTGAATTATTGTACAATTAGCTTGTGAAGAAATCAAAGATGCAGGTGTGCATAAATATAAGGGACTGGGAATTCAATGTAGTGGTTTTAGTCATCTCCCAGAGTTCTTTTTCTGGGTATAGCTAGTTCAGTTCATTACTGCTCCATTAGAAATGATTTGGTTGATCTCGTTGCTGAGGATGGCCTGATCCATCAGGACTGGTCATCATCTAGTATTGTTGTTGAAGTATATAATGATCTCCTGGTCCTGCTCATTTCACTTAGCATCAGTTCGTGTAAGTCTCTCCAGGCCTTTCTGAAATCATCCTGTTGGTCATTTCTTACAGAACAGTAATATTCCATAATTTTCATATACCACAATTTATTCAGCCATTCTCAACTGATGGACATCCATTCAGTTTCAGTTTCTAGCCACTACAAAAGGGCTGCCACAAACATTCGTGCACATACAGGTCCCTTTCCCTTCTTTATAATCTCTTTGGGATATAATCCCAGTAGTAACACTGCTGGATCAAAGGGTATGCACAGTTTGATAACTTTTTGAGCATAGTTCAAACTACTCTCAAAATGGTTGGATTCGTTCACAACTCCACCAACAATGAATCAATGTCCCAGTTTTCCCACATCCCCTCAACAATCATCATTATTTTTCCTGTCATCTTAGCCAATCTGACAGGGTGTGTAGTAGTATCTTAGAGTTGTCTTAATTTGCATTTCTCTGATTAATAATGACTTGGAGCATCTTTTCATATGACTAGAAATAGTTTCAATTTCTTCATTGAGAATTGTCTGTTCATATCCTTTGACCATTTTTCAATTGGAGAATGGCTTGATTTTTATAAATTAGAGTTAATTCTCTATATATTTTGGAAATAGAGGCCTTTATCAGAACACTTTGACTGTAAAAATATTTTCCCAGTTTATTGCTTCCCTTCTAATCTTGTCTGCATTAGTTTTGTTTGTACAAAAACTTTTCAGTTTGTATAATCAGAAATTTTCTATTTTGTGATCAGTAATGATCTCTAGTTCTGCTTTGAGTCATAAAACCTTCCCCTTCCACAGGTCTGAGGAGGTGAAACTATCCTATGTTCCTCTAATTTATTAATAATTTCATTCTTTATACCTAGGTCATGAACCCATTTTGACCTTATCTTGGTGTACGGCGTTAAGTATGGATCAATGCCTAGTTTCCATATTAGTTTCCAATTTTTCCCACAATTTTATCAAACAGTAAGTTCTTATCCCAAAGCTGGGATCTTTGAGGTTTATCAAAGACTAGGTTGCTATATTTGTTGACTGTTTTATCCCTTGAACCTAATCTATTCCACTGATCAACTAATCTATTCCTTAGCCAATACCAAATAGTTTTGGTAACTGCTGCTCTATAATATAATTTTAGATCTGGTACAGCTAAGCCACCATCATTTGATTTTTTTCATTAATTCCCTTGAAATTCTTGACCTTTTGTTTTCCATATGAACTTTGTTGTTATTTTTCTAGGTCATTAAAATAGTTTTTGGGAGTCTGATTGGTATAGCGCTAAATAAATAGATTAGTTTAGGTAATATTGTCATCTTTATTATATTTGCTCGCCCTATCCAAGAGACATTTAATATTTTCAATTGGTTAGATCAGACTTAATTTGTGTTAAAAGTGGTCTGTAATTTTGCTCATAAAGTTTCTGATTTTCCCTTGGCAGATAGATTCCTAAATATTTTATATTATCAGTAGTTACTTTAAATGGAATTTCTCTTTGTAACTCTGACTGTTGGATTTTGTTAGTGATATATAAGAATGCTGATGACTTATGTGGGTTTATTTTATAACCAGCAACTTTGCTAAAGTTGTGGATTATTTCTAATAACTTTTTAGCAGAATCTCTGGGGTTCTCTAAGTATACCATCATGTCATCGGCAAAGAGTGATAATTTAGCTTCCTCATTTGCCTATTCTTATTCCTTTAATCTCTTTCTCAGCTCTTATTGCTATAGCTAGCGTTTCTAATACAATATTAAATAGTAACGGTGATAGTGGGCAGCCTTGTTTCCTCCAGATCTTATTAGGGAATGGTTGCAGTTTGTCTCCATTACATATGATGCTTACTGATGGTTTTAAATAGATGCTGCTGATTATTTTAAGGAAAAGTCCATTTATTCCTATACTCTCAAGTGTTTTTAATAGGAATGGATGTTGGATTTTATCAAATGCTTTTCTGCATCTATTGAGATGATCATATGGTTTTGTTAATTTGGTTATTAACATGGCCAATTATATTGATAGTTTTCCTAATATTGAACCAGCCCTGCATTCCTGGTATAAATCCTACTTGATCATAGTGTATTATCTTGGAGATGATTTTCTGTAGTCTTTTTGCTAATATCTTATTTAAGATTTTAGCATCAATATTCATTAGGGAGATTGGTCTATAATTTTTCTTTCTCTGTTTTTCAGCCTACCTGGTTTAGGTATCATTACCATGTCTGTGTCATAGAAGGAATTTGGTAGGACTCCTTCATTCCCTATTTTATCAAATAATTTATATAGCATTGAGGGCCAATTGTTCTTTAAATGTTTGGTAAAATTCACATATAAATCCATCTGGTCCTGAGGATTTTTTCTTAGGGAGTTGTTTAATTGCCTGTTCTATTTCTTTTCTGAAATGGGACTATTCAAGCAATTTACTTCCTCCTCTGTTAATCTAGGAAGTCTATATTTTTGGAGGTAGTCATCCATTTCATAGGTTATCAAATTTATTGGCATAAAGTTGAGCAAAATAACTCCTTATTATTTCTCTAATTTCCTCTTCCTTGGTGGAAAGTTCTCCCTTTTCATTTTAAGACTACTAATTTCATTTTCCTCCCTCCTTTTCTAATCAGATTTACCAAAGGCTTATCTATTTTATTGGCTTTTCATAGAACCAACTCTTAGTTTTATTAATTAGTTCAATAGATTTTTACTTTCAATATTTTTAATTTCTCCTTTTAATTTTAGAATTTCCAATTTAGTATTTGATTGGGGTTTTTAATTTGGTCTTTTTAGTTTTTTTAGTTGCAAGCCCAATTCATTAATCTTTTCTTTCTCTGTTTTATTCAAGTAAGCCTCTAAGGATATAAAATTCCCTCTTATTACCCTTTGGCTGCATCCCACAAATTTTGGTATGATGTCTCATCATTGTCATTATCTTAGTGAAATTATTAATTGTATCTATAATTTGCTGCTTCACCCAATCATTCTTTAAGATGAGATTGTTTAGTTTCAATTACTTTTTGGTCTATTTCCCCTAATTTTTTGTTGAATGTAGTTTTATTGCATCATGATCTGAAAAGAAAGCATTTACTATTTCTGCTTTCTTGCATTTAATTAAGGTCTTTATGTCCTAATATATGGTCAATTTTGAATAGGTTCCATGAACTGCTGAGAGAAAGTATATTCCCTTCTATCTCCATTCAATTTTCTCCAAAGATCCAACATACCTAATTTTCTAATATTCTGTTTACTTCTTTAATTTCTTTCTTATTTGTTTTGTGGTTTGATTTGTCTAATTCTGAGATGCAAGGTTGAGATCTCCTACTATTACAGTTTTGTTGTCTATTTCTTCTTGCAACTCTCTTAACTTCTCCTTTAGGAAGCTGAGTGCCATACCACTTGGTGCATATATATTTAATATTGATATTGCTTCGTTGTTCATGCTACCCTTTGCAGGATGTAGTTTCCTTCCTTATCTCTTTTAATTAGATCAATTTTTACTTTTGCTTGATCTGAGATAAGGATGGCTACCCTACTTTTGACTTCACCTGAAGCATAATAGATTTTGCTCCAGCCTTTTACCTTTACTCTATATGTATCCCCCTGCTTTAAATGTGTTTCTTGTAACCAACATATTGTAGGGTTCTGACTTTTGATCCAGTCTGCTATCTGCCTCCTCTTTATGGGGAGTTCATCCCATTCACATTTACAGTTAGAATTACTAAATCTGTATTTCCTGCCATCCTAATAACCCCAGATTGTGCTTTACTTATTCTTGCCTCCCCAACCCTCTTTCCCCTTTTAAACTTATGTACCCCTCTTGTGTCCACGATGCTTATCCTCTTTATAATCCCCCTCCCCCCTTTGAGTCTTTCCCCTTCCTTCCTTATTACTCTTTTTCTTTTCCCTTTTCCTCTCCCCAGTTTTAATGAGGGCAGGAGAGAATTTTCTCTAAAACAAATGTCAATTATTTTTCCTTTGAGCCAACTCTGATGAGGTAAGATTCACACAATGTTCCTCCCCTCTCAAATTCCCTCAGATATGATAAGTTTCCTTAGCCTCTTTGTGGGATGTGGTTTCCCTCTTTTTATCCCTCCTTCCCACCTTATTCTGCCATCATCCCTTTTCCATATCTACTTCCCTTTTTATGTTATATCAGTACTATCAAATTTTACATGTATTTTTTGTATATCCACAACGAAATACAATTCTCAAAGTTATTTTTACCTTTTCTGCATCTCTTGAGTTCTATTCTTGGAGATCAAATTTTTTGTTTAGTTCTGGTTTTTCTTCAGAAACAAATGGAATTCATTTGTTTCATTAAATATCCATCTTCTTCCCTGGAACAAAATGCTCAAGCTTAGCTGGGTAGTTTATTCTTGGCTGCATCCCAAGTTCTTGTGCCTTTCAGAATATCATTTCAGGCCCTTCTTTCCTTTAATGTAGAGGCAGCCAGATCTTGGGTGATCCTTATTGTGGCACCTCAGTATTTAAATGGTTTTTGGCTGCTTGTAAAATTTTTTCCTTAATCTGATAGTTCTGAAATTTTGCCACAATATTCCTTAGGGGTTTTTATTTTAGGGTTTCTTTCAGAAGGTGTTCGATGAATTCTTTCAATGCCTATTTTACCTTCTGATTCTATTACATCTGGGCAGTTCTCTTTGATGATTTCTTGTAAAAATAGTATCTAGGCTCTTTTTACATAGTTTTCGGAAAGTCCAATAATCCTCAGATTATCTCTCCTAGATCTATTTTTCCAAGTCTGTCATTTTAGCAAGTAGATAATTCATGGTTTTTCAGTTTGTCATTTTTTGGTTTTGTGACTGATTCTTGCTGTCTCAATGCATCATTAGTTTCAATTTGTTCAGTTCTAATTTTTAAAAATTATTTTCTTCATTAGCTTTTTTACTTCTTTCTGTATATGTCAATTGAGTTTTTGAATGTATTGTTTTGGTCTGTGGAATTTTTTCCATTTCACTAATTTTTTTTTAGTGAATTATTTTCTTTTCAATTCACAGATCCTACTTTCTTGCGAGTTCTTTGTCTTTTCAATTCACAAATCCTACTTTCTAGTGAATTCTTTATTTTTCAATTCACAATTCTTACTTTCCTGAGATTTTTTATTTTTCCAATTCACCAATTTTGTTTCCCTGCACTTCCTGGGAATTTTTAACTTTTCAATTCGTATTTCAGGAAGTTGTTGCTCTCTTTAAAGGCTTCTCTTTCCTTTCCCATTTATCTTCTAACTCTCTTTTGAGACTTTTAATGGTCTCTTCTATGAGAGCATTATGTAAAGGAGGACAGTCTGATGCATTTTTGCTGTTTGAGGACTCTTCAGGTTTGCTGACCTGCTCTTTTTCTGCATAGAAGCTGTCGATCGTTCTTTTCATCTTTTTATTCATGTTTTAAAGCCTTTAGGGTAGGTCTCCTAGGCAAGGGGTTACCAGCTTCCTCTGCAGAGCAGGAAAGATGTAAACCGATTTCCAGCTCAAGGTATGGGAGTGCTCCAGTGAGAGTTTTCCCTTCCCCCAACAGGAAGTGGATTCAGCACTGGCCGAGCTATCAAACTGCTTAGTAGGGCTGAGTGGATTATCGATTGCCCTCGGCTGAGAACTAAGTGGTGAAAGTGTCCCTGCCCCAGGCCGGAGCCTCTTGTGGGACTGTGGTATTAGCAGCTGAGCGCAGACTGCAGACCGCCCGGAACTCTGCCCCAGTGTCTCTGCCCAATGCAAATCAGCCCTGGAAAAGCTCTTATGGCCCCAAGCCAAGGCTCCCCACTGTGCAGATTGGAGGCTAGCAGGCTGCGTCCTCCTGCGTGCAGGATCACAACTGCCCCAAGGAAAAGCCCTTACTGCGGGTTGGGGCTGCGGCGCTTGTGCTGGATCTGTGCTTTCTCCCTCAGTTTGAGACTCTCCTCGGAACCTAATTTCTCTCCCTGTCTGCTGATCTCCCCTGGCCCCGGAACCAACCTTTTGGCGAGACTGCAGATTTTCTTCGGCCGGTGGTTGTTCTTCTTCTTCATTATCAGATTTGCTCGATATAATATTGATAAAGAGGGTAAGAAGGCTTAAGTACTATGTTTCTCCGCCATCTTGGCTCCGCCCCTATAGTGTAATTTTAAAACCACTACTCAATGAGATGATGATGAATATTACTAGAACTGCTGCTAAAATGTTACATTGCTCCACTTTTCTCTGCCAAGGAGAATAATCTTTGGACTGGAAAGGACAAAACAAACAGGATTAATAGGAAGTTGAAATCCAGACAATAAGAGAAGATCTAAATGCACATTATAAGATTCTCTGTTTTGCTTCTCCTGCTCTGTCTAGTTTCAACTCCACTGAAGAAGATGCCTTTCCTAGTTGAAACTCATAATCTCTAATCTTACTACCTGACTGATAACACAATCTGTAATTGATGCTATTTTGCTTAGTGATCTCTCTCCCCTTTGATGGAAGGGCAAGAGGGTGAGTTACTGAACACTATCTGGAACCTTCTTTTTAAAAAGTATCATCTTAGTCTACCTTAGATTTGCTGTTCTCTCTCATTTCAACTACATAGAACAGGATGGCTTCTGGTGTCCTCCCTCCCACCCCACAATTCCACTCTATACTTTCCACCTCTTTTTGTTTACTATTTCCCCTTTTAAATTGTAATCTTAAGATTAGGAACCGTCTTTTTTTTATCTCTTGCATACACCATGTCTGGCACATAGGAGGTGGTTAATAATTTTTTTTTTTTTTTTGGATTGGAGTGGAGTGGATTAAATTAAATAAGCTTGTTTACATGAAATATTTCCTTAGATAATGAATTGGCACATTTGTTTTCTTTTTCTTTTCTTTCTTTTTTGCCTTTTTGATGTTTCTTTTGTTTTGTTTTGTTTTTTGAGGAGGATCATTGAAGCTTTGAAATATAGAGAACTGAAGAAATTTTAAGGGAAAAAGAAGGATGAAAATTTTCCTAATATTCAAAATAAGAAAAATGATAGTATTTGTAAAGTATAGACCATTGAATTTGACTGACACTAGACAAAATTCTAGAATATATTATCAAAGAGATAGTTTGTGAAAACATAGTAAAGGAAACAGTTATCATAAAAGACAAAATGACTTTATCTTGAAGATGTCTAAAAATTGCATACAAGCAAATAAGTGTCCAAAGAATATAAACTAACAGTTTAAATAAGAACTTCAAGCACTCAGTATCTAGAAGTAGAAAAGGCTGTCTTTGAGGTTGTGGATTCTTCTATTTTGGAGGTATTCAAGTAATTATTATCTTTTTGGTATTTTGGATAAAATTCTTTTCTGGAAATAAGTTGGACATTATAGCCTCTGAATTTCATTCCCGTGCTAAAAGTCTGTAAGAAGTAGTTTTAAAATCTGATGAGGGGAACCCAGAAACTCTTTCTCACTCTCTCTTGGACTTTGGAGGGAACTCTTGAGAAACTCCCTCAGAGAAGCTCTCCCCTGAGAGACTTGCCCCAGGGAATCAAGATAAAGTGGTTTCATTCTGTTATCTGGGTGGGACTAGTTAAGTACAGAACTATATAGCTAGTAAATATCTGAGGCTGGATTTCCACTGAGATCTTCCTGATTTATGGTTCAGTGCTAATTCCACTAAACTGCCTAGCTACCTTAACTATATTCTTTAGGGTTCTGTAATATTTTTGGAATGAATGAATGACTGGTTTAGGTAATTAAATGAACAAAATTATTATCTTGAATATTTAATACTTAATTGATCCAATGAAACTGTGTAGACATACAAGAGTGACTGAAGACTAATGATGAATCTGGAAGATTTCCCAGCATGATGTATAGCTCTTCATGAGAATGGCAAACTGGGGCAGCTAAGTGGTGTAGTGGATAGAACACCAATTGTAAAGTCAAGAGGACCCAAGTTCAAATGTGACCTCAGACACTTAACACTTCCTAGTTGTGTGACCCTAGGCAAATCACTTAACCCTAATTGCCTCAGCAAAAATAAATAAATAACTAAATAAGTAAAACAGAGAGAGAGAGATGGTATCCCACATGTCTCTCCCCAGGTGAAAAAGAAACTATCAAACAGTGGGTTCTACTGTAATAAGCTACCCACTTTCGCTGTAGGCCAAGCTTTAATGAATTCTCAGAGTGACTGTCATTTTAGATATGGAGTACAACACAGTTAAATTCAAATACAGAGGGTATTTATAGTTATATGTAATCAAGGGAAAATTTATGCTTTCAGATTCTCTTTCTGGTTGAAGATACACCCTTAAAAATTATCCCTAGTCTGGAAGAAAAGTACACACAAGGTCAAAAAGTAACAATGAAAAGAAATGCCAGGCTAAAGACACTGATTCAGACAATGGGAGCTAAAGCTTTTTATCTAGCTGTCCTGCCATCAGCTTGTTTTCTCCTTCCCCTTCCCCCCTCCCCCCCCCACAGCAATTTATACATGTGTTGACAATAACACTAGTCAGAAAAATAGTCATTCATATAATTAAGGAAGCAATAGAGTTAATAAACTTAAAATTGTCTGATGATAGTCCATTTAACTAGGAAGATGGGCAGTCAAAAACTATCAAAAACTATTCATTGAACTATAGGGTAAATGCAGTTGCTTCACGGGGGGGGGGGGGGGGGGGAGAATGTATTTTTTGCACATTTAAAAAAATACATTCTACAAAAATCTCTTTCACATTGTGAATGCAAATGCACTTAGTGGCTCATTTAAAAAAAATACTGTTATTTGTCCTCTATGAAGGACTTCCTTTTTATTTTATTTTTTTATCAAATCAGAAGGAAGAAAGAAAAAAAAAATAAACAATCACCAGGGGGGGAAAAAGCAGATTAGGTTAAAAAAAAGTGACCTGCATCCTTGCCTCCAGGGACTGTAAAAATGCAACTTGGTTATAAACAAAGAGTGTACTCCTTTGTGTCATATTGTAAATGCAAGGTTTAAAAGAAAATGGTTGTAAAAAATGGGTTATTGGGGAGAGCTAGTTTGATGACTAGATGATAAGTTTTTCTCAAGAACAATTCAACCTTGGTTAATAATGTTCACTTCACTTACTTGGGATCTTATAAATTTGTTTGAAAACACAGATAGGAGGCAGGTAAATGAATTAGTGAATAAAGGGCTGAGTCTAGACTGAATTAAATCTGGTCTCAGACACTTACTAGCTATGTGATACTCTCTTATCTCTTAATCTCTATTTAGGCCACAGGAGAAGGAAAAAGCAAACCAGTCTGCTATCTTTGCAGGATAGGAAGGAAGGAAGGAAAGAAGGAAGGAAGTGATGGGGGAACTCTGAAATGGGTCCTTCCTTTACCTCTCGGAATTTCTCTGCTAGAACATTTCTCTGCTAGATTTCTCTGCTAGTTACTTTATCTCTCTCTCTCTCTCTCTCTCTCTCTCTCTCTCTCTGTCAGGACTCCTCAGCTAGACCTTTATTTCTCTGTCGGGACCTTGCTACTAAGGAATTCAGTCTTCCTAGCAAAGGCTGACTTCTTAGTGCCAATAAACTTCTTTTTGCCAATCTAACTTTTTGGGTTTGTAAATTCTTTTATGAGGACCTGCACTGACCAGAAGAGGTTCCCATAACTCTTTGCTCCAAGCCAAACCTCATTGGAAAGAAGGAAGGAAGGAAGGAAGGAAGGAAGGAAGGAAGGAAGGAAGGAAGGAAGGAAGGAAGGAAGGAAGGGTTAGGGAATTAACATTCAGATTCTACTTTCAGATTTGCAAGCAAGACCATTTCTTTGGGTTTACCAGAAGCAACTTCAGTAGTGCAGGTATTAAGGCAATGGTCAAATGGGTTGTTTTAACAATTCCTCTCTGTGTGGTTAAGTAGATACCTTCACACAATATTAAGAATATTAATTTAATTATTTTTTTTAAGTTCATGAATCACTATGGTTACATATATTTTTAAAAAATATTGTCTTATGCCTTACAACAAATTTGTGTAGTAGGTATTATAACAATTATGTGGTTTTTTTAGCACAAAAATAAACTAAGGCTATGATAAGTTTTTTTTTTTTTTTTTTTTTTTCCCACTAAGGCAATTGGGGTTAAAAGTGAGGATCACACAGCTAGGAAGTGTTAAATGTCTGAGGTCAGATTTGAACTCAGATCCTCCTGACTTCAGGGTTGGTGCTCTACCCACTGCACCACCCAGCTTCCCCAAGGGCTATGTCAAGTTAAGAAAATTGTCTATTGTCATATATAAGGCTAATAAAATGTCTGAAGATTCAAATCAAGGTCTTTTTAATTCCAAATCCAACATTCAATCCATTGAATCTTAGGCATCACATGTTGATAACAGTCAGGTAGAGAGAGAGAGAGAGAGAGAGAGAGAGAAAGAGAGAGAGAGAGACAGTATGGTATAACAAATAAAGAACCTACTTTGCAATGGAGATTTAGATTCTGCCTCTAACACATACTTGTTGTGAGACTCTGGATAAGTCATTTAACCACTCCAAAGCATCTGACTTTGGGGGTAAAGGCTTGAGAAGTGCCCCAAGTTGCCCCTTTTTATGATTTGAAACTTTTACTAGGGTCTGGGTGCAGTTTCAGTTGAAATCAGACTGAAATCTTTGCAAGTTGAATAAAAATTTTCCAATTGAATGTGTCCTACACTAATTTCCAACTCAATAAAGGGTGTAATCAGTAGTGAGTATTATCAATGGGGGTGTGTGCAGGTCTCCTCCAGGATAACAGAATGAAACTACTTATCTTGATTCCCTAGGGCAGGTCTTTCTCCTGAGCTTCTCCTGGGGGTCAAGAAGTTTCTCAAGCCTTTACCCCCAAAGTCAGAGAGAGAGACCATTTCAGGGTTCCCCCATCACTTCCTTCCTTCCTTCTTTCCTTGCAAAGGCCCAGAGCAGGAACATGCCATGCCAAGGAACCTTTCTCTCTCCTTGGGATAGCTGCCTGTGAGGATACTCTGCCCACTGAGAAGACATCATTTTTTCCACAGTCAGCCTCCATTTCTCTAGCAGGATCTAGCAGAGAACCTAAAATCAGGAACATGCCATGCCATGGAACCACTCTCTCTCCTTGGCATAGCTGCCTGTGAGGACCCTTTTCCAAATGAGAAGACATTGTCTTTTCATCATTAACCCCTCTTTATCTCTCTCACCTATTTCTCTAACAGTTAAACTGAAAATAAACCATTATACAAAATTGGATAATCTGATTTCTAATTAGACTAAATATTAGGGGCTTTCCAATTGGGAGAGGGATAGTGAATAGGTACAATTCACTGATATGAGGAAAAGAGGTGCCCCATTTATCCCAAGTATCTCTTTTCAATCAAAGTAAGAAACTATAAATGATGGACCATTATGGGACCAGATTTCAGATAAGACATTTGAATTGCTTGATATGTGTAATTGTGAGAAAATCCTTGAATCAGTCTTTGGATCTACCTGGGTTTCTGGTGAGCAAAACCTAGATCTTTAGTTAAGGGTCTCTAAGAAACAGGTAGAAGTGGTCCAGTTTACTGATCAAATAGGACTAAGTTAAAACAATGAAATAAAGTTTTCTTCTAATTCCCATAATTGAATAAAGTTTTCTCACAAGAAAAAAAATTGGAATAGACTAATAATTGAAGAGGAAAAAAAACTGAAATAATTTCAGAAGGGAGTCACAGAAGGAGTCAATATGGTTCAGAGATGCCACATATGACTTTCTTTTTAAAAAATAATAATAGTCTGAAATCAGCCTACTCATCATTTCTTATAGAAAAGTAATAGTCATAACATTCATATACTATAAGTTATTCAGCCATTTCTCAACTGATGGGCATCCACTCAGTTTCTAGTTCCTTGCCACCACAAGAAAAGGACTGCTACATAAATTTTGATATATGTGAGTCTTTTCCCTTTTTTTTTTTTGATCTCTTTGGAATACAAATCCAGCAGAAAAACTGCTGGATCAAAGGCTATGCACAGTTTGATACTGTTGAGCCAAAATTACATTTTGATGTCCTGACCTAGTTTCCCCAATTGTCCTATTTATTCTGCTTCAGGTTATAACCTTTCCCTCTTAATGTTTGAGATAAAGGTTTTATATCTTTAGGTTATAGTCATTTCTTCTTAATGTTTGACAAGATAAAGGTTTATCCATTTTAGATGTCATTAGAATATCAGTTACCCCCCTCCATTGTGTCATCCTTGGGGCATCCCTCACCATTAGGTTATCCCCATCTAGATGCCTCCCCCACTATGTCATTGTTCTTGTTATCCTATAAAAAAGCTTGCTGTTCCGATACTAGGGTCTAGACTCTTTGAGATGATAGTCTCGGCTAGCCCTGGGATCCATTGGACCCAGTATTTTTCTCCATTTAATAAACTATTGAATTGATCTCTAATCTCTTGTCTTGCTCAGTTTCTTCGGCATTACAATATAACTTCAGGCACAGTATCAAATTGCTCTCAAGAATGATTGTATCATTTCACAATTCCACCAACAATGTATTATTGTCCCAGTTTTCCCACATCCCCACCAAAACTTATTATCTTTTCCTATCATCTTAGCCAATCTGAGAGGTTTGAAGTGGTAGCTAAGAGTTGTCTTAATTTGCATTTCTCTAATCAATTGTAATTTAAAACTTTTTTTAATATGACTAGAAATGCCTTTAATTTCTTTATCTGAAATTTGTCTATCCATATCCTTTGACCATTTATCAATTAGGGAATGGCTTGTATTCTTATAAATTTGAGTTATTTTCTATATGTTTTAGAAATGAAGCCTGTATCAAAGCCCTTGAATATAATTTTTTTTCATTTTTCTGCTTTCCTTCTCATTTTGGTTGAATTAGTTTTGTTTGTATAGAACCTTTTTAATTTAATACAATCAAAATTGTCCACTTTGCATGTCATAATGCTTTCTGCTTCTTTTTTGGCTATAAATTCCTTCCTTCTCACAAATCTGAGAAGTAGACTCTCACTTCTCCTAATTTACTTATAGTATCACCCTTTATTTCTAAATCATGAACTTATTTTGAGTTTATCTTGGTATAAGATATTAGGTCTTGGTCAATGGCTTATTTCTGTCATACTATTTTCCAGTTTTCCTAGTGAGTTTTGTCAAATAGTGAGCTCTTTTCCCAAAAGCTGGAGTCTTAGTCATTGACTATTTCACTACTCTATTTCTTAGCCAGTACCAAATGGTTTTGATAACTGCTGCTTAATATAATTTTAAGTCTGGTGTAGCTGGGTAACTTTCTTTTGCATTTTTTTAATCCTCTTGAAATTCTTGACTTTTTGTTCTTCCAGATGAATTTTGTAATTCTTTTTTCTAAGTCTATGAAGTAATTTCTTGGCAGTTTGATTGGAATGGCACAAAATAGGCAGATTAATTATTACATTAGCTCAACCTACTGATGAGCACTTGATATTCTTCCAAATTGTTTAGATAGAACTTTATTTTTGTGAGATAAAGTGTCCATATAATTCCTAGCTTTGTCTTGGTGGGTAGACTCTCAAATATTTTATATTATCTACAATTATTTTAAATGGAATTTCTCTTTCTCTCTCTTGCTGCTATACTTTGTTGGTAACATAGAAATGCTGACTCATATGGGTTTATTTTATATACTGCAACTTTGCTAAAGATGTTAATTGTTTCTTTTAATTTTGTAGTGGATTCTCTAAGTATAGATGCATAAAACAAATAGAGCATAAAACAAACAAACAAGAAACCAACAACATGTTGTTGGGATTGGATTAGAAGGATACCAAAGACAAAGAAAATCATTTAAGAAAAGGGAAGACAGTAGAATTAAAAGAGCCTTGATTAGTGTGCTGGAATAGTATTAATAACCTTTGAAGAATTGTAGAGAATGAAAATAAATGATAGCAGAGTAATAAAGATAATCAAAATTACTATTTTATTTAAAAAGAAAATGGGTAGATTCATTAAATTATAAGCTGTTGGACTTCAATTATTGGGTAGGATGGAAATCTAGAATGTATTATTAAGAGGTTGTTTGAGAGCATTTAGCTAGGAAAAGAGTGACCACTATTAGCCAGTAAGGTCATGTCAAAGTAATCTAATTTTTGATAAGGTTAAAAGAATGATAGATTGGGAAAATGCTATATAGCTTATCTAGATTTCAACAAGGCATTTGATGATATCTCTCATTTTTCCCCTGTTGACAAAATGGTAAGATATAAGCTACAAGATAGGAGATTTAAGTAAAATTGGAACTGTATGAATACTGAACAATCTCATTAATGGTACTTGTAGGAAAGCCTTTAATAGAATAACACAGAGACTAATCTGTGGCTCTGTGTTATTTAACATTTTCATTAATGACTTGAATGAAGCTATAGATTGCTATATAAATAAAAACATAAATTTAAATAAATACAAATTTAGAGGTAACTCAATTCCTTAAGAAATAGGTAACATATTAGTTTTATATGATTTTCTTGTGAATATTCTCTTTATCAGAGAAGATTTTACCCTAGTTACAATTTTACAATAAGTATAAAGCTTGGAAACGTGATTATGCTAATGAAGGGAACTTCCTTCCCAGAGGAGGAAACTGTCTCTATCATTGAATGTTAATCCTTTCTCTGCTACTCACAGAATTAAATAGTGATTAAGTGAATTGTCTAGGGTCTCACAAAAACTATGTGATTGGTCTTCCTGGCTTTTTGAACACTATAGTGTGGTGCTTTTCATAGCTACACCTTAGATCAATTTCATGATTTTCTGTAAGTAAAGCAATCTACCACTTGATGACAAAAGCTCTAAAATGATTAGGCTGTTTTTCAAGTGAAAGATATGTAGTCCATCACTGACCTCAGTCTCATACCCTTTCTAGCTTTTCAAAACTTGTTCCTCCCTGTCATAGATTTCAATTTCACTGAATTAACATTATACTTCAAAAAGGCACCAAAATAGGACATTAATAAAAGATGAATTAATGAAAATAAATGAGAGAAAAGAGCATTTGTGAGTTGATGTCTATAGTTTAACCTCCAGATTGTATAAGGTAACAGTGGGTGTAAGTACAGATTAGTTGTATTTGTACATGATAATGTCAGTAACAAGATAATTCTACAAAGTCAGTTGTTCGTCACTGGGGCCCACTTGGATCCTGAGTTGCTACTGGGGACATGATCTTTTGCTGGAATCCATTCACTTCATTACTTATTATGTTCTTGGTATTGTACATTGGAGTAAAATCAATGGAATGAAGCAAAACTATGCGCTTACTCCCATGCTTTTTAGTATAATGTTTTCATAATATTGTCAAATGACTTCATTGAGAATAAGTGCAGCATGAAGATCAGCTATCACCTGGTGGTAAATTCTTTAATTTTAAAAGTCTACAAGCCAAGTTGGAGGAGTGTTGGTGTATGATTTCTTGTTTGTGAATGATTGTGCTCTTACTACAAGGAAATAGTAAATACACAATATTAGAGAATCCACCCCAAATGTTCATATGAGCTATTTGTGCTTGACCTGTGTCAGAACATTCCAAGCTCATATTGATCTGATTACTCACAGGTGCTCACACTATAACTTGACTCTAACATAGTGATGTACTTTTGATTCTCTTCCAGAATAAAGACCAACAAGCAATCAACCAACAAAACACTAAGGATACAAATTTTAAAAAATATATATCATCTTTGCTGTTAAAAACATTATATTCAAAAAGAGGAAAATGGCATGCATAAAGAAATGATAATAGAGAATATGCTGTTTTGTGTAGTGTTCTCCGTTGGTTTTTCTAGAGTTATTGGAAGCAGCCTTCTTTTCAGCAGATTAATCACCACAAGAATAGCCAGGTGTTAAAATCCAAAAGTTTTTATTGTCTCCTTTGCCTGGTGCTCAGCTAGCTTTCTGCTAGCCTTCAGAGGGGACTTGATTTCAGTGGGGGAAGTGCAGGAGGCCAAGCTAGCCACCAGGATCCTAATTGAAGGTGGAATTGAATCTCTCTCTCTTTTCCTTCCCTCTCCCTGCTAGAGCTTGAGTTCCCAATTTATATGCTCTACACTGAGTATAAACCAATCATTATATCACTAGGAAACCATTATTTGTTGTAAATCAATTATACTGAATTTAGAGAACTATTAAGCACCATACTAAACTAGATAGTCATTGTCTCATCAATTTCATTGACTTAACATTTTGTAAGAATCCTTGTTTCAGGGTTCTGGCCCTAACAGTTTTGGTCTGAGATGCTATGGGAATTGTGGTCAGGATCAAAAGTCAAGTAATTGACACATTCATTTCATAAATGACACTATTGACTTTATTACTATTTTCAGAACAAATGACTTTGAAAGTTGAAGTGACACATTTCAGGGAATGAAAATGATTGAAGAACAAATATGGTGGGGCCTCATCTGGATGAGATGTGAGAACTCTCGGCAATCAAGGTCATCATATTTTATTAAGGTTATTAAGATCATTAAAACTATTTGCATTTTTAAAAAAATCAGAAACATTCCGTTATGCGCAACCAACATAAATCCTAATTGGAAATTTTTTGTTAAGATTTTACTGATATTATAATTAGCATATTACCTACATTTTTCAAAATGTCAGGGTTCCATGTTTATTTCACTTCGTAGGGATAAAGTTTGTTCATTCTAATTTCAGAAAATGCAGTTTTGATTTTTTTTCTATTGCTCTTCCAAGTTAAATGATTGATAAATTTACATACCTGTAATAAATTGGTCTTCCAAGTTATATAATTAATAAATTTACATATTTGCAACAATTGTGCATCTTGTTTTCCTGGGTCTCTTTGTCTTTTCATGAGTCCATACAGATTGTCTAATCATCATTTTTTTTCCTTATAGGACTATCATTTCTATGTACTATAATTTAATTAATTCTAGCCTGATCAATAGGCACTGCTAATTTTCTACCTGAAAATATTTAAAAACTAATTCATGGACTCAGTCGATGAATGTAGAGTTTATATATGCCCCTTATTTTTCATTAACTGGAATTTACAATTTAACAAATAAGTAAAGAATTTTGTAATCAAGCTTTTATACTATGGTAATTACCAGAATAAAAAAAAATGAAAACCAATAAGTAGATCTTCACATTAGTCAGAAAGACACCTTAGATGAATGGAAAGATCATGCAAATGAAGTAGGACAGTTATATTCTAGTTGCTACTTAGTACATAAATGTGTTACTGATATTTGACAAATCCCTTAGCTTTTCTGTGCCTCAACATTATTATCAGTAAAATAAAAGAATTAGATCTCTTAAGTTCAATCCAAATCCAAAATTTAGAGAAAGATATCATATGTAATACTAAATATCATGAGAGATGATATGTTAATTTAGAATAACGATGCATGCATTTTCTCCTTGTTTTTGAATGGCTTTGAGACATGAACATCTACAATCTCTAAAGAATTGAAAATGAATTATCCAGAAGACAAAGGGAGAAAGAATAATGGAATTAAATTTGGAGCAGGTTGTATTTTGCCTTACAAAGTAGCCTGTAACAAATTGCAAACAATTAATTGTGAATGAAAATGACTGTAAAGAATATTATCAAAGAAATGTTTGAGTAAAAAAAAAAAGATGGACTTGTCATGTGAAAGAAGTGAGGATGAACAAAGTACAATATGAATTTTCTCCTTCATGATATCAAGAAAAGGCACAAATGACCCACATCACACAATAAGAACTACCTCACATGGGGCGGAGCCAAGATGGTGGAGAAGACACACGCGACTTTCTAAGCTCTTCTCTTACCCTCTTTATCAATATTATATCGAGCCTCAAAAATAGTCTTAACTGCTACAATTCGTAAAGATAAGAAGTAGAACAACTCACCAGCCGAAGAAAATCTGCAGTCTCGCCAAAAAAAAGGTTGGTTCTGGGGCCAGGGGGGAGATCGGCGCAGACAGGGAGAGAAATTAGGTTCCGAGGAGAGTTTCAAACCGAGGGTGAAGGCACAGATCTCAGCACAAGCGTGCAGCCCCAACCCGCAGTAAGGGCTTTTCCTTGGGGCAGTTGTGATCCTGCATGGCAGGAGGACGCAGCCCGGTTGCCTCCAATCTGCACAGTGGGGAGCTCGGCTTGGGGCCATAGAGCTTTTCCAGGGCCGATTTGCATTGGGCAGAGACACTGGGGCAGAGTTCCGGGCAGTCTGCGGTCTGTGCTCAGCTGCTAATACTCACAGTCCCACAAGAGGCTCCGGCCTGGGGCAGTGACACTTTCACCACTTAGTCTCTAGCCTAGGGCAATCGATAATCCACTCAGCCCTACTAAGCAGTTTGATAGCTCGGCCAGTGCTGAATCCACTTCCTGTTGGGGAAGGAAACTCCACTCAGAGCACTCCATACCTTGGAGCTGAAATCGGTTTACATCTTTCCTGCTCTGCAGAGGAAGCTGGTAACCCCCTAGCCTAGGAGACCTACCCTAAAGGCTTTAAAACATGAATAAAAAGATGAAAAGAACGATCGACAGCTTCTATGCAGAAAAAGAGCAGGTCAGCAAACCTGAAGAGACCTCAAACAGCAAAAATGCATCAGACTGTCCTCCTTTACATAATGTTCTCATAGAAGAGACCATTAAAAGTCTCAAAAGAGAGTTAGAAGATAAATGGGGAAAGGAAAGGAAGCCTTACAAGAGAGCAACAACTTCCTGAAATACGAATTGGAAAAGTTAAAAAATTCCCAGGAAGTGCAGGGAAAAAAATTGGTGAATTGGAAAAAATAAAAAAATCTCAGGAAAGGAATTGTGAATTGGAAAAAATAAAGAATTCATTAGAAAGTAGGATCGGTGAATTGAAAAAAGAAAATAATTCACTAAAAAAAAAAATTAGTGAAATGGAAAAAAATTCCACAGACCAAAACAATACATTCAAAACTCAATTGGACATATACAAAAGAAGTAAAAAGCTAATGAAGAAAATAATTCTTTAAAAATTAGAACTGAACAAATTGAAACTAATGATGCATTGAGACAGCAAGAATCAGTCAAGCAAAACCAAAAAATGACAAACTGAAAAACCATGAATTATCTACTTGCTAAAATGACAGACTTGGAAAATAGATCTAGGAGAGATAATCTGAGGATTATTGGACTTTCTGAAAACTATGATGAAAAAAAGAGCCTAGATACTATTTTACAAGAAATCATCAAAGAGAACTGCCCAGATGTAATAGAATCAGAAGGTAAAATAGGCATTGAAAGAATTCATCGAACACCTTCTGAAAGAAACCCTAAAATAAAACCCCAAGGAATATTGTGCAAAATTTCAGAACCTATCAGATTAAGGAAAAATTTTACAAGCAGCCAAAAACCATTTAAATACCGAGGAATGCCACAATAAGGATCACCCAAGATCTGGCTGCCTCTACATTAAAGGAAAGAAGGGCCTGGAATATGATATTCCGAAAGGCACAAGAATTTGGGATGCACCAAGAATAAACTCACCAGCTAAGCTGAGCATTTTCTTCCAGGAAGAAGATGGACATTTAATGAAACAAATGAATTCCATTTGTTTCTGAAGAAAAACCAGAATTAAACAAAAATTTGATTCCAAGAATAGAACTCAAGAGATGCAGAAAGGTAAAATAACTTGAGAATTGTATTTCTGTTGTGGATATACAAAAAATACATGTAAAATTTGATAGTACTGATATAACATAAAAAGGAAGTAGATATGGAAAAGGGATGATGGCAGAATAAGGTGGGAAGGGGGGATAAAAAGAGAAACCACATCCCACAAAGAGGCAAAGGAAACTTATCATATCTGAGGGAATTTAGAGAAGGGGAGGAACATTGTGTGAATCTTACTCTCATCAGAGTTGGCCAAAGAAAAATAATTGACATTTGTTTTAGAGAAAATTTCTCTCGCCTCATTAAAAACGGGGGAGAGGGAAAGGGAAAAGAAAAGAGTAATAAGGGAAGGAAGGGGAAAGACTCAAAGGGGGAGGGAGGGATTATAAAGAGGATAAGTATCGTGACACAAGAGGGTACATAAGTTTAAAAGGGGAAAGAGGGTTGGGGAGGCAAGAATAAGTAAAGCACAATCTGGGGTTATTAGGATGGCAGGAAATACAGATTTAGTAATTCTAACCGTAAATGTGAATGGGATGAACTCCCCCATAAAGAGGAGGCAGATAGCAGACTGGATCAAAGTCAGAACCCTACAATATGTTGTTTACAAAGAAACACATTTAAAGCAGGGGGATACATATAGAGTAAGGTAAAAGGCTGGAGCAAAATCTATTATAGCTTCAGGTGAAGTCAAAAAGAGGGTAGCCATCCTTATCTCAGATCAAGCAAAGTAAAAATTGATCTAATTAAAAGAGATAAGGAAGGAAACTACATCCTGCTAAAGGGTACATAAACAACGAAGCAATATCAATATTAAACATATATGCACCAAGTGGTATGGCACTCAGCTTCCTAAAGGAGAAGTTAAGAGAGTTGCAAGAAGAAATAGACAACAAAACTGTAATAGTAGGAGATCTCAACCTTGCACTCTCAGAATTAGACAAATCAAACCACAAAACAAATAAGAAAGAAATTAAAGAAGTAAACAGAATATTAGAAAAATTAGGTATAGTTGGATCTTTGGAGAAAATTGAATGGAGATAGAAGGGAATATACTTTCTTCTCAGCAGTTCATGGAACCTATTCAAAAATTGACCATATATTAGGACATAAGACCTCAAATTAAATGCAAGAAAGCAGAAATAGTAAATGCTTTCTTTTTCAGATCATGATGCAATAAAAACTACATTCAACAAAAATTAGGGGAAATAGACCAAAAAGTAATTGGAAACTAAACAATCTCATCTTAAAGAATGATTGGGTGAAAGCAAATTATAGATACAATTAATAATTTCACTCAAGATAATGACAATGATGAGACATCATACCAAATTTGTGGGATGCAGCCAAAGCGGTAATAAGAGGGAATTTTATATCCTTAGAGGCTTACTTGAATAAAACAGAGAAGGAAAAGATTAATGAATTGGGCTTGCAACTAAAGAAACTAAAAAAAGACCAAATTAAAACCCCAATCAAATACTAAATTGGAAATTCTAAAATTAAAAGGAGAAATTAAAAATATTGAAAGTAAAAATCTATTGAACTAATTAATAAAACTAAGAGTTGGTTCTATGAAAAAGCCAATAAAATAGATAAGCCTTTGGTAAATCTGATTAGAAAAAGGAGGGAGGAAAATGAAATTAGTAGTCTTAAAATGAAAGGAGAACTTTCCACCAAGGAAGAGGAAATTAGAGAAATAATAAGAGTTATTTTCTCAACTTTATGCTCAATAAATTTGATAACCTAAGTGAAATGGATGACTACCTCCAAAAATACAGACTTCCAGACTAACAGAGGAAGAAGTAATTGTTGAATAGTCCCATTTCAGAAAAAGAAATAGAACAGGCAATTAAACAACTCCCTAAGAAAAATCCCAGGACCAGATGGATTTACATGTGAATTTTACCAAACATTTAAAGAACAATTGGCTAATGCTATATAAATTATTTGATAAAATAGGGAATGAAGGAGTCCTACCAAATTCCTTCTATGACACAGACATGGTACTGATACCTAAACCAGGTAGGCTGAAAACAGAGAAAGAAAATTATAGACCAATCTCCTAATGATATTGATGCTAAAATCTTAAATAAGATATTAGCAAAAGACTACAGAAAATCATCTCCAAGATAATACACTATGATCAAGTAGGATTTATACCAGGAATGCAGGGCTGGTTCAATATTAGGAAAACTATCAATATAATTGGCCATGTCAATAACCAAATTAACAAAACCATATGATCATCTCAATAGATGCAAAAAGCATTTGATAAAATCCAACATCCATTCCTATTAAAAACACTTGAGAGTATAGGAATAAAATGGACTTTTCCTAAAATAATCAGCAGCATCTATTTAAAACCATCAGTAAGCATCATATGTAATGGAGACAAACTGCAACCATTCCCAATAAGATCTGGAGTGAAACAAGGTGCCCACTATCACCGTTACTATTTAATATTGTATTAGAAACTCTAGCTATAGCAATAAGAGCTGAGAAAGAGATTAAAGGAATAAGAATAGGCAATGAGGAAGCCAAATTATCACTCTTTGCCGATGACGCTGATGGTATACTTAGCGAACCCCAGAGATTCCTAAGCAAAGTTATTAGAAATAATCCACAACTTTAGCAAAGTTGCTGGTTATAAAATAAACCCACATAAGTCATCAGCATTCTTATATATCACTAACAAAATCCAACAGTCAGAGTTACAAAGAGAAATTCCATTTAAAGTAACTACGTTAATATAAAATATTTAGGAATCTATCTGCCAAGGGAAAATCAGAAACTTTATGAGCAAAATTACAGACCACTTTTCACACAAATTAAGTCTGATCTAACCAATTGAAAAATATTAAATGCTCTTGGATAGGGCGAGCAAATATAATAAAGATGACAATATTACCTAAACTAATCTATTTATTTAGAGCTATACCAATCAGACTCCCAAAAACTATTTTTAATGACTGGAGAAAAATAACAACAAAGTTCATATGGAAAACAAAAGGTCAAGAATTTCAAGGGAATTAATGAAAAAAAATCAAATGATGGTGGCTTAGCTGCTACAGATCTAAAATTATATTATAGAGCAGCAGTTACCAAAACTATTTGGTATTGGCTAAGGAATAGATTAGTTGATCAGTGGAATAGAGTAGGTTCAAGGATAAAACAGTCAACAAATATAGCAACCTAGTCTTTGACAAACCAAAGATCCCAGCTTTTGGGATAAGAACTTACTGTTTGATAAAAATTGCTGGGAAAATTGGAAACTAATATGGCAGAAACTAGGCATTGATCCATACTTAACGCCGACACCAAGATAAGGTCAAAATGGGTTCATGACCTAGGCATAAAGATGAAATCATTAATAAATTAGAGGAACATAGGATAGTTTACATCTCAGACCTGTGGAAGGGGAAGGTCTTTATGACCAAAGCAGAACTAGAGATCATTACTGATCAAAATAGAAAAATTTTGATTATACCAAACTGAAAAGTTTTTGTACAAACAAAACTAATGCAGACAAGATTAGAAGGGAAGCAATAAACTGGGAAAATATTTTTACAGTCAAAGGTTCTGATAAAGGCCTCATTTCCAAAATATATAGAGAATTAACTCTAATTTATAAAAATCAAGCCATTCTCCAATTGAAAAATGGTCAAAGGATATGAACAGACACTCAGATGAAGAAATTGAAACTATTTCTAGTCATATGAAAAGATGCTCCAAGTCATTATTAATCAGAGAAATGCAAATTAAGACAACTCTAAGATACACTACACACCTGTCAGATTGGCTAAGATGACAGGAAAAATAATGATGATTGTTGAGGGGATGTGGGAAAACTGGGACATTGATTCATTGTTGGTGGAGTTGTGAAGAATCCAACCATTTTGGAGAGTAGTTTGGAACTATGCTCAAAAAGTTATCAAACTGTGCATACCCTTTGATCTAAGCAGTGTTACTACTGGGATTATATCCCAAAGAGATTATAAAGAAGGGAAAGGGACCTGTATGTGCACGAATGTTTGTGGCAGCCCTTTTTGTAGTGGCTAGAAACTGGAAACTGAATGGATGTCCATCAGTTGGAGAATGGCTGAATAAATTGTGGTATATGAAAATTATGGAATATTACTGTTCTGTAAGAAATGACCAACAGGATGATTTCAGAAAGGCCTGGAGAGACTTACACGAACTGATGCTGAGTGAAATGAGCAGGACCAGGAGATCATTATATACTTCAACAACAATACTAGATGATGACCAGTTCTGATGGATCAGGCCATCCTCAGCAACGAGATCAACCAAATCATTTCTAATGGAGCAGTAATGAACTGAACTAGCTATGCCCAGAAAAAGAACTCTGGGAGATGACTAAAAACCATTACATTGAATTCCCAATCCCTATATTTATGCACACCTGTATTTTTGATTTCCTTCACAAGCTAATTGTACAATAATTCAGAGTCTGATTCTTTTTGTACAGCAAAATAATGTTTTGGTCATGTATACTTATTATGTATCTAAGTTATATTTTAATATATTTAACATCTACTGGTCATCCTGCCATTTAGGGGAGGGGGTGGGGGGGTAAGAGGTGAAAAATTGGAACAAGAGGTTTGGCAATTGTTAATGCTGTAAAGTTACCCATGTATATATCCTGTAAATAAAAGGCTATTAAATTAAAAAAAAAAAAAAAAAAAAAAAAAGAACTACCTCACATAAGGACATAGAGGAACACCACATAGGTTGGGGAAGCTTAGACTGGGGATACTTGTGATTTGCATCTTTGAAAGGAATATTCACATTGTAATATTGCAAATCCATTTGGTATTTGATCCATTTATCTTAATATTCTGGATCTGACACAAACTGGTGATTTTGGTTTTGGTTCTATTTGGTTCTTAGGATCAATCTCTTTATAATGTTAACCTAAAGATCAGAAATGCAAAGAAATTCTTCTATTTTCTTTTACCAAACTATGCCAGATATATTATCACATACCTCTTTGAACTTGTTTCAAATAAATTCTGTTTGGTATACTCAGTATATTTTTGCCCTTTCTGTATAAAAGAATCACAACCAACAATAAAGTTCTTAATCATGAGAATTAGGATATGAACTCTTTCAAAGAGACTATCTTTATGATTAAAACTCTCATTCAGCTATGACAGTTTGGTCCCCTACTTCCCTGTTTACATTTATAATTTTTTTCTGCTCAAGCAAAATACTTATTACATACTTAGATCCGTTATTTATATATTGAGTGAGGAATGTGTATATGTGTGTGTGTGTGTGTTTATCATATATATATAATACACACACATATGTGGTCAACTTAACGTGTTTTAATGATTCCTACAACTGATTTCTTCTCCCCCACCCCATTGATGCTGATTTTTTTTCACCTGCTGGACTTCATACAAGCCTAGAGAAATGCGTGATTTGTGAATTTGCTTAAAGGCAATCTATTTCCTTTTGCATAATAATTCCTTCCATATGCATAATGAAAAGACTGTGGAATCATGTTATAATGCTACCTTTAGAAGTAATTCCCTCCTGTGACTTTTCTGAAGCTCGTTTTTCTTATCTTCAAAGCTGAAGAATTGATACAGAAAGCAAAATTTTTTTCTGCTATATGATTCCATGTCTCCTAGTACAGTTTTACTGCAAAGCAGTGGCTATGTAAATTAGCTGCCTTCTTTTTTTTTTTTTTTTTTTTTTTTTTTTTGTGAGCATCCAGTAATCCTTAATTTATTCTTGAGACCTATGTGGACATTTGAGAAGTTGAATTAGAGCAGCAACACTTAGAATAATAGGGCAGAAATGTATTTAATCTTACCATCAACATCAACATTACTATTGCAGGTGCTGCTGCTGCTTCTCCTTTTCCTCTTCCTTGTATTTTTGTGTTTCATTTAGTAAGTGAGAGGCAGTAAAGAATAGAAAGCCAAACCTAGAGACAGGAAGATGTGGGTTTAATTTCTTTTCTGAGATTTGCTGACTATTTGACTTTAGGGAAGTTTATTGAACTCTAAAGGTCTATGCATCTTTCTAAAACTCTAAGCTCCATCAGTCAATCAATAAGCATTTACTAAGCACAACTATTTGTCAGTTATAGTGGCAAATCTTTGAAATGTTACATATATATTTTATTTATAATTATAATATAACACATTATATTCCTCAAGAATGACATAATGACAGAGGCAATATGCAAAATAAATATGTATAAAACATATATATATATATATATATATATATACATACACACACACATAGTGCAAATGATCTATAATTTCAGAGGTAAAAAGATCTTAAGAAGATGGAATCTGATCTTGTTCATTGAAAGCATCAGAGGGGCTATCTAACCCAAGGTCAAATTAGATTGGAACCAGCTAAAGCTTTTCAGAGTTTCAGCCCTCTATATTTCCCACTTTCTTTTGTTATAGAACACAGGTGGTCATGCCCTCCTTGACATCTTAGAGAGATGAGAACCCCAAAAAGGAGGTGATCCTGCCCTCCCTGACTTCTCAGGAAGGGAGGTGAAAGCACTAAAAAGGAGATGATCACACCCTCCCTGATTTCTCAGAAGAGAGATGAAAAACACCAAATGAAAGTGGGGAGTCAAGCCAGATATTGTTAGTGGTTTCTGGGCTGAAAGGTCTTACTATATACTGATATACACAATATGAATCAACATGGTATTGTAAAAGATTTCCAGAAGTCCTAGAAGGAGGGGATGTAAATAAAAATCACACATATGCCTCCTTCAGCAGCTAAGAGATAGTCCAAAACCAATCTATTGTCCATTAATTTATATGTCAGGGAATCCAGTGATCCCTGCAAGTTTTTGAAGTCCTGCAGCAGTCTTGTTATGTGTTAGGGAATCCAATGATTCCTGCAGGTTTTGAAGTTCTGCAACAATCTTATGTCTCAGGGAATCCAATGATTCCTGAGGGTTTTCAAGCCCTGCATCAGTTTCATTAACAATTTTTGATGTTCATGAGTCAATTGTCATAACTGCCATGTTCTTTCAATGGGGGGCACAATCAATGATGGAACCATCTGATGTTTCTTGGGTCTTCTTCATTTCAAGAGTCTTCTCCGTCTCTCTGATGGACAAAGCAAATACCATTCATTGACACCCATCTGATTCCTTCTCCATCTGTAGAGATACTGTTGTCTAATTCAAACACACCTTTTCAGAATTTCAGCCCTATACACATTAGCATATCTTTAGACAGGTCTGGGACTTGGTCAGTGGAATAGATTCTGTCTGGCTCCTTCTTCCTTCATCTCTCCCTTTGAACTACAAAACTCCTACCTGATTCTTCCTGTTACCTCATAGATCCTGTCTCTGCTCCACTGAGACTTTAAAAGTTCTGTCCTCAGATAGGCAAAGTGCTCATTCATTTATTATTCTTCATTGTAATTGCTTGAGCCCATGAAGCTATTTTCACATAATTAAATAGTATCCCTTTGTAATCTGTGATAGATGCATGACTTGATTTTATCAAGTTGGTTGGTTGAACTATAACCAAATCTCTATAAAGCTATTTTTATTCATTTAAATTTAAACATAAATATAATTGAATGTAAATTTAATATTTATTGTTCTCCCAAATCTATGTCATATTATTACTCCTGATGCCTATTTTACCTCTTCAAATTGCAATTTTCTTGGCTCTATTTGTACTATTTTGTACTATTTGTACTTAAAGGAAACCTGGTAATCCAGAAAATGAAGGTGAAATTGGACTGACACGGGACCCAGTCAATGAAAAGTTGCAAAATAGTTGCAAATTATTCCTAGTCAATAATAGCCTTTTTATTTATACTTCAAATTCTCTGATGCAGAAACATCTGGACCTTATGCTTCCAGAATCCCTGATCCTGAGGAAATTCAGCTTCTTCTGTGTGAAGGTTCTATTACAAGTTCAGGTACTCTTTTCTGAGAAAAGTATGGAGTCACATTCCCATACCATATTTCAATCAATTCAGCCATCCTGCTTTCCACCTAAAATAGCCTGCCATCTGGTTTGTGTGTGTATTCTTCTTCTCCTAGTCACATCCCGAATTCAGCTCTTGCTCTGAGTGTAGAATCAAACTAGTACAACTGATGTAATATAACAATAATTTTAAGGTCCCCTGACCTTAGGGGGCTTCTGTTCTACCAATAAGTCTGACTTTGGAATCAAGTGACCTAAGCCCTCCACACCCAACCTGAGAATTCTAAAGTCTTTTGATCTCAGGATAGTCTCACAAATCAAACTCCTGAGACAATAGTGAATCAACCACTTCTCAGTTCATTACTAACTGTCAGATGGATAATCTGTTTGTCAGTGATAACCAATTCCAAAGACCCCTCCTCAGTTCTACCTTTGAGTCATAAAATTAGCATATCTATAATATGAAGAACTAGATAAATGTACATCCTTGCTTCTGTTTCTTTGCTAAGTTCTCTTGGAATTTAGACCACTTCCATGCCCTTTGACTTAGGGATGGGTTCAAGCCTGCAAATTCTTTAGAGACATCTTGCCACAGCCATCTGTGACCCCCAATTTTTTAGGGTCCCTTCTCTATCTTAACACGACCATTGTTCCCCAGGGAGCTGGTATATTAATAGGCAGTCCTAAGTATCCATTTTCTTTACTAGAGATTTCTCAAAGCAAAATTTCCTTTTCAGACCACCACTCCCAATGGAATCAAAGTTTCTTGAAGAAACAAGCACTTTTTAATTTCTGTGTTTATGTGTGTGAGGAGTATGAGAAGTTAGGTTTCCACAGATTTTGTCAAAAAAGAACAAAGGAAGGGGAGGAATATTTTGTTAAGATATTAACAAATATCATAATAACAATTTTAAAGAATAGAAGCTTTGGGAAAGGTTTTTTTAAAGTCTCAAATAGCCTTCTTTTCACCCAGAGTGATTAACCAAACCAAACCAAGTCAATCCATTGAGAAACTAATCTAACACTTTGAAAAACAAAAAGCTGGGGGGTGGGGGTGATAAAGAAAAGGAGTATTCTCCAACTCCACTGGTTTTCCATACTATATCCACAATCAGAAAATGTCTGACTTGAATTCTGCCTATCCCAAGAAAATCTCATTTCCTGTTGCTTCCACTTACTATATAATTTTAGAGGAAATTAATTTCTTTACTTATACAATGAGCAGGAATATTTGCAAGTTCTAGCTCAAAGATTATATATGAAGTGAGACTCGTTAACATTATAAAGCATTATGTAAATCTAACTTGCAATTATTTTTCCATTGACTATTCACATAATTTTAGGTTTAATTATATAGGTTTGTATTTGACACATCAATCATTACATTTTTGTTAAGCAACTCTATATGTTTTAGACTCTGTGGTAGGCATTGAGGGAGTGTGTGTGTGTGTGTGTGTGTGTGTGTGTGTTTGTGTGTGTGTGTAGGGAAAGAGAGAGAGAGAGAGAGAGAGAGAGAGAGAGAGTGTCCTTGCCCGTAAGAAGCTTACATCGTCGAAATAGATATCTTGATTTACTTGAGATCCCCAATTATCCAGGTAAATAGAAGAAATGTATGAAGACTAGTTGTACTGACTGACTTGTCAACAGTCTTTTGCAGTGACTAAAAAGTAAATGTAACTGGATGTGTAGAAAATGACCATATCTGAAGACAAGTTCATACCAGCTTTGAAAGAGATTCTGAGCCTTTTGGTAGTTTATGGACCTTCAAGAGCCATCCCTATTTCCAAAGACTTTATGGGTTTTGAGACAAGTTTATCTGTAGAGATTTTTAGGGGGCTCTCTGAATTATTCTCTTTTAGGAGACATTTCTTATCAAGTTTTGAACTGTGGACTGTTCATAACCAAGGACACCTTCAAATTTGTGTTATCAAAGGGTCCTAGCTAATTCCTCATCTGCCTTCCCTAGGTCCCTCCATTAACTCCTACTTTTCAAAGTTTACCTTTCCCCTAAATGTCTTTTTTTCTTTTCTTCAAAAGACATATAAACACTATTCATTCATTATTAGGTGGGTTGTAAGCATAGGCTGGCAGTCTTCCATGTGCATGCTTATTCTTCTCTGACGAAACAAAACAAACAAACAACATAAATCTTTCTATAATTGCATCATCTTCCTCTGCTTTTCTTACCTTTGAGGGAAAGGGAAATTTAGACAACAGGTGTTTGTTTTTCCAGTCCTCTTCCCCTTTAGGAAAAGAGTGGTCTAACTTGCTTCAAAATAGCTTTTGCCTCCATTTATACATTCCATTGATTATTTTATTATTATTTATTTTTTACTGAGGCAATTGGGATTAAGTGACTTGCCCAGGGTCACACAACTAGGAAGTGTTAAGGCCAGATTTGAACTCATATCTTCCTGACTTCAGAGCTGGTGCTCTATCCACTGTGCCACCTAACTGCCAGTTACTTCATATTGTCAAGGACTTCAGAAACTATATCCAGTCCATACCTGCACATAAATTTCTTGTATAAAAGTACAATTGATCTGTCTTTTTGTTTGAAGATCTCTGTTGAAAGGCAATTCTACCCTTCAACAGCTTTAATTATTTGAAAGTGTTCTGCTAGATTGAGTCTAAATTTGGTCTTGAAATTTCCAAACATTTTTCTTAGTTTTCTTCTTGATTGCAATAGAGACTCACAATCCAGTGTTCCTGAAAAGTTTGAGTAGTAGATATAATAGACTTAGCACTAATGAAGTGAATTCAAAATATTCATCTACACATTATTTCACTTCAAGCACTTTCAAAGATTTTTTATTTACACCTAACCTAAGATCTCTTGATTAATTGAAACATTCTTTTACCAAGTTAAAGTATAAGAGCTAAAGAGGGAGAGGGGAATCATTTATCATTTATATTTAATAATAGCATTGAGTTTAGAGTAAGAAAGATTTGGGTTTAAATCCCATTTCTCACATTTACAGTGAGACCTAGGGCAAACCAGTAATGTTCTGCTTCTTAAGCATATTGTGTGATAAGTTTGTTAAGTTGGCATGATGATGACACCTGTGTTTTAGAGCTAAAGCCCAACAAGCAGACTGTGCATTGAGTTTGGCATAACAACAATTCTTTGCTTTCATATTCTGGATGATCTCAGTCATAGTAAAACCCCAGAATTGGAACTTTAGGTTTTTCTATTTTCTAAGAGCTCCTGATTTGAGATCTGGAACTATAGCCAACATGCTGCAGCAGAAAGTGATCAATTATAGTTCCTGACACTATGAACAATTCTTGTGCTCGTAACCATTAAGTGAACCAAACTAGGTGCAACCTCCTCTTTCCCTTTCCCCTATTCTAACTCTGGTTCTGAGATCACAAGGCTCAACTATCACAACAACTGAGAGACAGTTCCCATAGGATCCAAGAATGCCCATATAGAACCAAAAAATACTAACTCTGGAAACTGTTTGCTCAAGACTTAAAAATGATTGTGTTGAGTCCCACCTTTTTTTTTTTTTTTTTGGTTTTTGTGTTTGAAAATCCTGCCTCTGCTATATGCCATAAACCCTTCTTCTCAAGATTACAGCAACTTGTCAGTAAGATAATACACTATGAACAAGTGCAATTTGTGTAGGCTGGTTCAATATCAGGAAAACTATTGAGAAAATCAACCCTACTAATAACAAAACCAACAGAAATCAATTGATAATCTCAATACATGAAGAAATGCATTTGATAAAATATTTTTTCCTATTCCTATTATTTCCATTCCTATTAAAAACATTAAAGAGCATAGGAATAAAGGGGATTTTCTTTAAAATAATCAGCAATATGGATCTAAAACCAACAGCAAGCAATATTTGTACTGGAGAGAATCTGGACACATTACTAATAAGGTCAGGGCTGTAACAAGGATGTCCATTATTACCATTATTATGTAATGTTGTACTACAAATGTTGATTTTAACAATAAGAAAAGAAAAAGAAATTAGAATAGGCAATGAGAAAATAAAACTATTACTTTGTAGATAATATGATGATATACTTAGAGAATTGTAGAAAATTATCAAAAAAACCTAATGGAAACAGTTAATAGTAACAATTGATTATGGCAAGAGTTTTCCTGATATTGAACCAGCTTGCACTGCTGGTATAAATTTCACTTTTTCATAGTTTATTAACTTCCTGATGAGCTGTTGTAATTTCTTTGCTAATATTTTATTTATACCATCAATATTCGTTAGGGAGATTGTTCTGTAATTTTCTTTCTCTGTTTAGGCTTTTCCTGGTTTTGGTATTAGTATCATATTTGTGTCATAGAAATAATTTGGCAGGCTCCTCTTTATCTACTTTTCCAAATAGTTCATATAGTATTGGAATTAATTATTCTTTAAATGTTTGGTAGAATTTTCTTGTGAATCTATCTGACCCTGGAGATTTTTTTCTTAGGGAATCCACTAATGGCTTGTTCAATTTCTTTTTCTAAAATGGGACTATTTAAGTAACATATTTCCTCTTCTGTTAATTTGGGCAAATAAACTTTTTGTAAATATTCATCAATTTCAGTTAGGTTGTCATATTTGCTACCATACAGCTACACATAATAGTTCCTAATTATTGCTTTAATTTCTTTTTCATTGGTGGCAAGTTCATGTTTTTCATTTTTGATACTGGTAATTCGATTTTTTCTTTCCTTTTTATAATCAAATTAACCAAAAGTTTATCTGTTTTGTTGGTTTTCATTTAAAAAATTAGTTTTATTATTAATTAATTCAATTTTTTAAATCTCTCCTTTGAGCTTCAGAATTTCTAATTTGGTATTTACTTGAGAGTTTTAAATTTGTTCTTTTTCTAGATTTTTTAGTTGCATGCTCAATTCTTTGATCCCCTCTTTCCCTCTCTTTCTTGATTTTATTCATGTACTATTTAGAGATAAAAAAAAAAAAAAATTTCTGCTAAGAACTGCTTTGGCTGTGTCCCATATGTTTTGATATGTTGTCACAATATTGTCATTTTCTTGAATGAAATTAGGTTGTTTCTGTGATATATTATTTGACCCAGTCATTCTTTAGATTTAGATTAATTTCCAATTGGTTTTTAGTATATCTTTCCCTGACCCTTTACTGAATATAATTTTTATGGTATTGTGGTCTGAAAAGGAAGAATTTACTATTTCTGGCTTTCTGCATTTGATTTTGAAGTATATTACATTGAGATACATTTATCAGTTTTTGTGTGGTGCCATGTATGACAAGAAAAAAGTATATTCTTTTCTGCCCCTATTCAGTTTTCTCCAGAGATTTATCATTTTTAAGTTTTCTAGGATTCTATTGACCTCTGTAGTTTCTTCTTTATTTTGTTGTTAGATTTGTCTGATTCTGAGAAGAGAAGGTTAAGATCCTCCTAATATTGTTTTGGGGTGTCTTTCTTCCCATAACTCACTGAATATTTTCTCTTGGAATTTGGGTGGTGTACCACTTGGTGCATATAAATTTCATATTGTTACTACTTCATTGTTTACAATACATTTTAACATGATGTACTTTCCTTCCTTGTCACTTTTAATTAGACATAATTTTACTTTTGCTTATCTAAGATCAGAATGGCCATCCTTGTTTGTTTTTTTTCAGCTGAAGCATAATAGATTCTCCTCCAGCCTTTTCTCTTTAGTCTGTATGTATTTCTCTTATCAAATGTGTTTCTTGAAAACATATTGTAGACTTTTTTTTTAATCCATTCTGCCATTTGTTTCATTTTATGGGGAGTTTATCCCATTCACAATTAGTTATGATTATCAGCTCTGTATTTCCCTTCATCCTATTTTTCCCCTGTATATTTTTGATCTCTTTTTCCACTCTGTCCCTCCTTAACAGTGCCTGCTCTATCTTTTTTCATTCCTTCCCCTTTATCTTACCCCTTTCTCCCAGTATTTCTGCCCTCCTTTCTAGCTAGTTCTTTCCTATTATTTTCTCTTTTTCCTCCTACTTCTTTATAGGGTAAGATAAATTTCTATTGCTGACTGACTGATTAAGTTATTCACTTTTCCATCCAAAACTAATGAAATCAAAGTTCAGACAAAGCTCATCCCTTCTTTCCCTCTTTTTTAATAAAGGAAATAGTATTTTTTGTGTCTCTTTATGTGATCTAATTTGTTCTCTTATACCTTCCCTTTCCTTTTCTCCAAGTACAATCCTTTTCCACCCCTTAATGTCTTTTTCTTTGATATCATCATATCAGAGTCCACTCACAACTGCACCCTCCATCCATGTGATGCCCCCCCTCTATCTACCTGAATAACAGATGCAGTTATCAAGAGTTACAGGTATCATTTTCCCATCTAGGGATGTAAAAAGTTTAACCTTTAAATAATAAATATTTTTTCCCATTTACCTTTCTATGGTCAAGTCCTATGTTTGTAGATTAAATTTTTTAATAGAAATGATTGAAAATCTCTTACTTTATTTAAGATCCATTTCCTTTCCTGAAAGATGATTCTTAGTCTTACTGAGTAGTTCATTCTTGGTTGTAACCTCAGGTCCTTTTCCTTCTGGAATATGGGATTTCAGGCCCTCTGATCATTTATTGTAGAAGCTGCCAGATCCTTGGTAATCCTGACTGTTGCTATTTGATACTTAATTTTCTTTTTTTCTGACAGCTGTGGTATTTTTTCTTTGAGATTATAGTTCTGGAGTTTTGCAACAGTATTCCTTGGGATTTTCCTTGTGGGATCTCTTTCCAAGGATGATGATTGATGGATTTTTTTCCAATGACTATTTCCCCTGTGTTTCTAGAATATTTGAGTAGTTTTATTTGATGATCTCTTGAAGAATGCTACCCAGACTCTTATTTGTTTTTTTTTATTATTTTGTCCTTCTGGTAGACCAGTAACTTTAAAATTATCTCTTCTGGATCTCTTTTTCAGATAAGTTGTTTTTCCAATGATCAACTTGACATTTTCTTCCATTGTTTTCATTCTTTTTAGTTTGTCTGATTCTTGCTGTGTCATAGTCATTAGCTTCAATTTGTCCAGTTCTAGTTTTTAAATTTGTGATTTTCTTCAGTTAGCTTTTGCATTTCTTTTTGCATTTGATTAATTCTTTTGAAGGTGTTGTTTTCTTCTGTTAAATTTTTTGACAGCCAATTGCATTTTTTTTTTAAGAATTGCCTTCCTTTTCCAAGTTGTCAACTTTCTCTTACATACTTCTAATTTCTTTTCTCATTTTTTCTTGTACCACTCTTACTTTCCTTTTAAAGTGTTTTATGAACACTTCCAAGAAGCCTCTTTGGACTTGAAACTAATTCATATCACTCTTTGAGGTTTCCTCTATGGACATTGTGTCCTCATCTTAGTTGGTGCTTTAGTCTTCTCTGTCAATATAGTAGCTTTCTATTGTCAAGGTTCTTTTCTGTTTCTTTGTTCATAGTCTTTCCTTTTATTGTTGTGCTTCTTCTTCTTTTTATTTTTATAGTCAAATTCTGCTCCAGGAGTAAAGGGGCTGATTTTTCAATTTCCTTTGAAGGTCTGAGCCTTGGCTTTGCCTGCTCTTTCCAGAAAACAGCCTGGTTTCCCATAATTTGTCTTCTGAGCTTTGTCTTGGCTGCTCCACTGTTCTACTCCTCTACTGAGCTGAGATCAACGTTCTCCGGTGCTTACCTGCTATGATTAAGACTCTGTCACTGACTTTCCCAGACTCTGAGCTGGGCTGAACAACTTTTTCACCCCAATGAGACTGGCCTTTCTTGAAATTTTCTCAATCTGTCTTGAGCTAGTAAATGGTTTCATTTCATTAGACTCTGTTCAGAGATTTGATTTTCATGTAGTTTTTGAGGGAAACTTGTAGAGCTCAAACAGCTTCCTGGCTACACTCTGCCATATTGGTTCCACCCCAGACATTTCAATTTTTTTTAATGGCACTTTACATTTACATGGTATTCCAGATAGGTTTGAAATAAATGAATGATACTTTGAGTTAATAGTTCTTCCATAACACATGGGTGGGAGGGGCATCAAATGACTCCACAAGGATTTCTTTTCTTAAATGATGTGGGTAGGAGAAATGGCATGATTGAAAGAATGTTTGATTCATGGAAGGAATGTGTGATGAGAGTTTGAACAAAGCATCTTTTAAGGGGGAAAACAACAACAACAACAACAACAACAACAACTTAAAGACCAAAGAAACAGAGTTACAGTATTGTTTAAACAGATAGTAGTCAGGATTTTATTCAATAACAGGATAATCTCATTAAACCAGTCTAGAAGAAGATCACTCATGAGGTCCTGGGTAACTAGGTGGGATTGGCTGAGAAAGCCTAAAGTAATTCTCCCTGAGGCAAACTGAGAAGAGCATTGATGGGGATCAGTTTAGCCTTACAGTTGTATCCCTCCCACCTTATTGTATCCAATCAGAAACCCAAGTTACAATATCAAGTTTCTTCAGTTAAATTTCCCCTATAAATCTGTCCATAAACTATACCATCTGTACTGAATTCCTTTTGGGGTTAGCCTTCCATGACATTTGGCTTTGTGATGTGTTTCTTCTTACCCTCTTCCTACATATCTCATTGTTTCTTTGTCCTTGTTGTAGCTAACTAACTCTTTTAAAGTGCTGAACTCTTCTATGGATTTATTATACCATGTGTGAGTTCCACTGGGAAAGTTGTCTTTTCCATCGTTAATGTTTAAATCCCTTTCCTTTCTTACTATAATCTTTCTAATTCTCTCCCAATAGTATCTCAGATTTACCACTCTTGCTGTCTTTTTATTATTTCATTTTGTCTGTCACTTTTTCTCATCAATAAAGGCACCTTTTTGGCAAAGAGATTGCTGTTATCAATTCTTCACATGAGCCTTGTGTCTTGTATTTCAAACTAGGAATTGCTACTCCAACCTCATCAGTCACTACTATCTTGAAATTTTCCAGTATTCTGATGAGATTAACTAGAGAGAATCATCTTCTCCAGTGAAAAACAAAAACAAAACAAAGAAAAACCACTCCCCAAAACTGATCTTTGTCAACTTCTGAGACACTAGATTTAAGAAGTTATAATTTCAAAGTTAAGACGTTATCCTCTCAAATTATCTGACATCCTTTCTCTATTACTCAGATTACTCTAAACAAAGCAAATAACTGTGGAACCTCACCAGCTAGAACTTCACCAGCTAGGCTCCTTTTGTCACATGGAATATTAATTTAAGACTGTAAGATTATTATTGGTGTGTGTCTTCCTCTCTTATATAAAGGATTGCTAGTCACCTAGTAAGTGCCCATCAGCTGATGCTAATTAAACTGTTTTTTTCTTCCAGCCTGGCCTCTTGATTTATTGCTCTCCAGGCAAATTATTTAGACAAAGGTAGAAGCAATCATTCATCCAAAGTATCTTAAAATCTCTGAGTGAAGAAATTTCTCTACAATCTTGAATCAAATGATTTGGGTTCAAATTGTGAATCAGTCAGTTAGTACTAGTCACTTCAGTTTTCAAAATCTCAGATTCTTTATCCGAAAAATGAAAGGATTTCATTTAAATGCCTTCAAGCCCCTCTTTCAACTCTCAAGCTAAGAACTTTAGGACATATTAAAAAAATCCACAATGCTCTTTTATATTTAAGTAAGGGGTTATTCTAGTGAGAAGGTTTAAATTGTAGTCTGAATAATAGGCTCTTGCTGATTTATCACTGGGTTTCAACATTCCCCTTTTCTACTTAAAGGAAGAAGTGTTGTTATTGTTAAGGTTGTGTAAACACTTGAATTTTAAACCTTGTTTTCATAGCCTCTTAACTTTAGAACCTGTAAACTGCAAATGAAGCTACTGCTTTGCATACCAAAATCACTATGCATGCAGCACCAAAATACCCTTTTAAAATGTCTGAGGTTGTACATATTTACACATTAAATCTCCACAGTTCCAGAGGAACTGTTAAAATGTATTGAATGAATAATACATTTTTAAATCATATTCTGTTGTATCAACAACAGTGTCCACCAAAAATTCAATGCTCCAATTCTTGGAATTAGGTCAAAATGATTTTAGGTCAAATTGAGATTAGGTCAAATTCTCTTTCTCTATCTTAGGCTACCTCTCGAAAAAATAGTCTCAAATAAGATACAAAGTTGTATAAAACAGAGTAAAATCTTCCATTGAAAAAATGTCAATGTACAGAGAACCAGCCCAGTTAGGAAAATTCAAGTACAAATTCAGCATCAGATACTTAACTAATTGACTCTCTCTTTGTGCCTCAGTTTCTTCATCTGTAAAATGGGGATAATAAACAGTATCTATTTTCCAAAGTTGTTGTATCGATTAAGAAAATATTTGTAAAGCACATAAAACAGTGTTTTACATATAATATTTATTATAAGAGAGCTAGTTAATATTGTTGTTGTTAGCTTACATGAATATATGATATACTTATGTTACATCAGAATAAGAAATTAAATGGGACAGTTATTTAGAACAACAGCAATCAAAATCCTTTCTATGGTTTATCAAATATTCCCCAGGGAATTGCTTGAGAAATAGAAAACTAATGGCTTGCCCTGGGTCTCATTGCAAGTGTGGGAAATAGGATTTCCTATTACAAACCTAATGCTATAATTATATGTTAAGGGTAGGGATAAATGCTTCCTTTTCTCTCCCCTCATTCTTTAACTCTTATACTTTAACTTAATAAGAGTATGTCTCAATTAATCTTAGATTAAGTGTGAAAAATCTTTGGAAGTACTTGTAATGAGGTGCAAATGATGAGCTTAGTGGTAGTTGTGATGAGGCATCAGAATTGGGGTGGGAAATACTCCTCTGGTTGGAGCCTCAGGTCCTATGAAACAGAATTTGCAAATCTGAAATCTGTATGGCAAAAGGGATTTATTGACATTGAGAAGATAATATTTTCACCAGTGGACAAAAAAGCAGGGCAGCTTGCCAAGAAAATAGCTTCCCTGGAAAGCATAATCCTGTTTTGGACTTCTGCAAAGGACAGTTTGACCAACCCCTGATTATATGGGTAAATCTTGGCCTGGGGGCTGGGGAGCAATTTGAGCTATCAGGCTGAGATCTCCAATTGAATAAAATTACTTAATTGGGAGTTTGAGCTCCTGGGAGTGTTTCAGACTAATCTTCAATTCAATAGAGAATAGGACCATATCCCTGACCAAGATCTCCAACTGAATGAGACCACTTAACTGGATTTCCTGTAGGTGGGCCTCTCCCAGAGGAGAGTTTGAGACCCAGGAACTTCCCCCAAGAAGGAGGAAATTTCAGGGTTCACCCTCCATCATTTCCTCCCAAAATATCTCATTTATGTCACTTGGAAATATTACTTGTGAAATAATGTGTAAATGAATGTTCAGAAAGCACTTTGTTAGTAGTAAATTTATTATATCTCCTCCTACTCAAGGTTTTTTAGGAACACTGAATTGAGTGTCTCTGAATTTTTTTGTCATTAGCTCAAACTCCCTCTAGCCTTGCCCCTCATTTTAGGGGATTAGTGTCAAGCTTCTCATATATTCACTAAATATTGTGTTTCACTTAAAAGTAATGATAAATGTTAAATTCATGGGTATAGCAACAATAAATGTACAAACATTTCAATACATAAGGAGCAAAAGTCACCACTTCATTCTATGTAGGGGAGTCCCCATTTCTCTAACCTGAGAGCTAAATCTGAACATCATGGCTTTATAGTCCTCTCCAGACTGGTCTCATAAGAAGAGTCAGTAGAAGTGTGAAAATTTCACTGATGAAAATATTTCAATAATATTATTTATTTGTTCACTCATCTTCCAATAAAGCACAATTTTTTTTTAATGTAATTTGGCTAGTAAATTTTCATTCTTTCTGATGTCAACAAATTTCTTGGTTGTGACATTTTTAATTTGCTTCTGAGATTTTTGATTAGCTTTGTATATGGAGAGAGATAGCTTTGGAGGATGATTGCTGAATGGAGAAAATGTGTACTTGGCTACTTAACTTCAAGACTATTGACAACTGAAACTGTTTCTAGCTTCTTGTTAAGCACTGATTATTTAGTCTTATTTTAATTATCCGTGCTGATGTTCTTTCTGCCCCTGATTCTACTGAATTTTTCCTACAGCCTTTTCTACATTCCTCATATTCCCTTAGCTCTCTTGGGAATGGGAGAAAAGAAGAAATAAGCTATTGAAGGAGTGAATGAATTAAAGTGCTCCTTGGGAATCATATGGCAAGCCATTTCAGCAGATAGACAAAACCATATTAGAAATAACAAGAAGTCTCAAAGCCTTTGATGAGTTAGGGGGTGTCTATCCTTAAGCATGCAAAGATTTTCCCTGATAAAGTGATTAAATGAGAACAATTTGTTTCAATGGCCATGTAGGTAGCCGAAGTAAGCATTATAAAGTTCTTAAAAGTTTGGTTAGATATTGGAGACATAAACATTATGTAATGAATCTCAAGAAATAACCAGTTTTTTTTTTTTTTTTTTTTTTTTTTTTTTTGTCTTGCCACTACACTTTAGAGACTTTGAAAGTTTCAAAAGGCTGATAATTTTAGGCAACTTTAAAAGTTTATGTGAAAATCAAGTTATCACTATACCATTTTACCATTTTTTTTTGTCTATCTTATAAATCTATGGCAACTGGAAAGTGATAAAGCAGCAGAAATAGATACACTAGAAGCTGTCATCAGAATTTTGAAGATAGGTGGTCTTAGGATCATCTTTTCACTAGAAGCAGCAGTGGCATTCAGCAGCCCTCTGGGTGTTCGAACAGTTTTAGAAATTACAGTGTTCATCTTCTTCTGGCGTCAAGAAGGGGCTAAAAATGAACTAAAAATTATCTTTTACCCAATTCTGACACACTTCCTGTGAAAGATCTGAGGTTGAAATATATACATGTACATGTGCACACATACACATGCACACACACACACACACACACACACACACACACAAACTTCTGCAAAGATTATTTCACTCACTATTTATTGGTACATAGAGTGGATACACACTTGTAGATAATTCTACAATTCACAATTGTACAATTTCATTGACTTGAAAGACAAAAAACTCTTGTTGCAGAATAACTCACTTTTTGGTAGGCGTCAAGTTTGTAGCCATTCCAGAAAAAAATGCTTATCCAGCTTTTACCTTTGGTAAATAAAGGCCACTTACCAAAGTTAAAAGCTGGATAAGCATTTTTTTCTAGGAATGGCTACAAACTTGACGCCTACCAAAAAGAGTGAAAGACAGGCTTATAACAATGCATTTGTCACTTGCAGGAAAGCACTAAGGCACCATTTTCAGTGTATGTGCTTCTACAATGGTGAGTTCTAATGGAGTCAAAGAAAAAATTTATGAAACCTGAAGACTCTCATCATCAATGTACTGCAATAGGACAAGATTATAATTTGAGTTGACTTTAATACAAAAGTAGTCATAGTGTACCAGACAGAGCAAGGAATTGGAAGAAATTAAGCTGGGAATAGCAATAGCAATGGTCATGGGTGCTAGTTCAATGTTTGATGTTAAGATAATCATAGGTAAGGATTAAAGGGTTAGGTGAGAAAGGTGAGACTTCACTTGGCGGCAGGAAGAGGAGGAGAATAGTAGATATTCTAAACTCCAGAATCAAGAAGAGATCTTTGGCAAAACTCCTGGCAGTTTGCTTGGTTGTTTCTCTCCTCCCCAAAGACCAAGGACTTTTACTTATCCTGATTCTGGCTGGTCCTGAGGCCTCCAGGGAACTAGCTTGAACTTAACCTTTTGACACCCAACATGGATTAAGGACCCAAATTTCACTGAAGAAGTCTTGGTGACCAGGAATTAAGGTGAGTATTTTAATAGACAAACAGTGAACTTACTTTGTTAAGAGCTGAACTAGTAACTCTCATTTTCTAGCTGAAATGGGGCAGATATTAGGAAAAATTTCTTTCCCACCCGAAACCCCCTAACCCCCAACCCCACCACTACCCCCAACCCCACCCAGCAAGAGAACTACAAGAAGCATACTTAGGCTAATTAAGAGGCAAGGTTTGATTGTAACTTGGAAGCAGATTGATGGACTTGTGGATACGTTAAAATGCAAGTCCCCTTGGTTCTTCAAGGAAGAAGAAATAGAGTCAGATAATTGGAAACTAGTAGGTGATCAACTATGTAAATATTACAGTGATAAAGGTCCTGATTCAATTTTTAAGGAAACATTCTATATGTATAACTTAATACAATTAGCCTTAAAGAACACCCCAAGTTCTAGAAAAAAAAGAAAAGTTTTAATTACAGCCAGATGAGGAAGTGTGAGGAGAAAGAGGAAGAGAAGGGAGAGATTAATGGAAATATTGCCAGAGGGCATGGGAAATTAACTGAACTTAAAGAATGTGATTCTCATTCTCACAGAACAGCTTCAACTCCACCTATGCCCAAGCAGGTTCTTGATCCTATCCCATCAACTTCACCTTCTTGGGTGTAGGGAGGAGGAAGAGGAGGAGGAGGGGAAATGATATTACCAGCACCTTTGCCCCAGCAACCACCCCCTCCTATGATCCGATTACAAAAGGCAGTACTTAAAGCCAAAGAGGAAGTGTAGAATACAGCTGAGTTCAGAATAGAAATGTATCCTGTGATTGAACAGATTAACTCTTCAGGTCAAGAAAGCAGAAGATGCACTCCTTTTGATCTAGAAATCATCAAAGATCTAAAAAAGGCTTGCACTCTATATAGAGCTGCATCATCTTATGTTAAGATGTTATTACAGAATTTGACTTATGAAATTTTAACTCCTAGTAATTGGAAATCTATGACAAGGACATGCTTAGAACTTGGATAAAATTTGTTGTGGCTTTCTGAATATAGTGAACTCTGTAGGATATAAGCCCATTGAAATAGTAAAATAGGAGTTAATACTCCAATCACCTATGACCAACTAATAGGTGTAGGTTCTTAAGCAGACACTTCAGTGCAGATTAACTACCCCATAGCAGCATATGAGCAAATTGCTTCTGCTGCTATCAAAGCATGGGGTTTTATCCCAGGTAAACAGGACAGAGGAGAGGTCTTCCCAAAAAATAGCACAAGGGCCAAATGAAGCCTTTGCTGATTTTGTGGGATGTCTGCAAATAGCTCATCTGAACCATTGGTGAAAATGCAGCAATGGAAATTCTAATAATCAATTTTCTAAAGAAAATGTGAATGAGGTTTGTGAAAGAATTATACGAGGACTACACAAGGATGTTCCTTTAGGGGAGATCATAAGATGCTGTGCCACAATGGATACGAATATCTTTTATACCAAGGCTATGATGCAGACTTCCCAAAATCCAAACATGGGAAGACAGGGTCCCTTTTGGCAAGGGACTTCCAGAGAGACTTGCCAATGTTTTCAATGTGATAAAGTGGGGCATCAGAAAGCTCAATGTTGGCATAGAGACAGAGTGAAAAAACAGGGTAGGAGAACAAGACCCAAAACCCCATGTCCAAAATGCAACAGAGGCTTCCATTGGGAATCAGAATGTAGACTGATTCAGGAAAATGGGATGGGAGGCCCAGCCCCAGGTCTCAAAATAAAAAAAAAAAATGCTTGGGACGTGATGGCAGTCACTTCTACACCCAGAGAGTGCCTAGAAGTTTAGTACCCAGATATGACCAATCAGCCAGACAGCAATCTGATGGGAGAAAGGGATTACACAACAATCAGCAAGGAAGCAACCTGATGGGAAAAAGGGATTACAGTTTGAGAGAATAGAGTTGTATGCAACTGCCACAATTGAGATACCTCCTGGAGAGGTGAAATCTATTCCTCTCGAGCCTATGGATCCCTTGACTGCAGGCACAAAAAGCTTGACCATTTCACCTCCTGAGAGTACTTACAAAACAGTGTTCATCCATACACTGATGTGGTAAACTGGGGAATGTGTAGAGAATATCCCAGTCACTAATACAAGTAGACAATGTGTGACATCAACCAGGAGAAGTAGCAAAATCAGATTTACTGATACAGACTCCTAATAAGCAATCTGGTGATAGTTGCCCAGATTCTGACTTACTCCTTATTCAGTGCTTGTGGCTAGAATTTTATTAAAGGCTATTAAGCGAGCAGTACAATTATCTGGGATGAGACCTGAAAAGATATGCACCTTTTATACTAATGCACAAATTAATGTATGCTGTGAAACCATCCCAGAGTGTCAAATTTTAATGGCCATGCCTCCAAATTTTACACAAGGGTCTCCATTAAAGATAACCAGACTATGACATAATTGGTGATGGATTCTTGAAGAAAAGGTTTCTAAAGTTCCTCTTAAAGGACCAACTATTTTTACAGATGGAACCAAACATATTATTTGTGCTGTATATTCGTGTGACTTAACTATAACGAGAGTAATCAGAACTCCTTTTCAGTTCACTAAGCAGAATGGATTGTATGCAATCATTCTAGCTCTTACTTATTATCCAGGAGATATAAATATAATATCTGATTTAGTTCAGTAGATGGGGTACAAAGAATTTCCACAGACCAAATAAAATTTGTAGCTTCCAATATATATCAACTCTTTAAGGAACTTCAAGAGCAAGTGAGAAAGCATCCAGGTAAGATTAATATCTTGTATGTTCACTCTCACAGTAGACTTCCAGGTCCTATTTTTGATGGTAATTCAAAGGCAGATAACCTTCTAACTATGTTGGCCAATAATCCTTTATTTCAGGAAGCCCAAGAATTTCATTCTAAATATCATCAGGCTGCTCGAGCTTTACATTTGCAATTTGGAATAACAAGAGAGGAAGCTAGAAGCAGAGTAAAAGGCTGAACAGCTTGCCTTCCTTTGCATGCTCCTACTCTCCCTCCATGGAAATACCTTTGTGGCTTGAGATCAAATGAAATTTGGAAAAATGGATGTGACCCATTATAAATCTTTTGGTCTGTCTTTTATCCATATTATTGTAGACACCTTTTCAGGATTCACTTTTGCACTACCAGCAGCAAAAGAGACAGCCTGAGTGGTCACTCAATCCCTTATACAAGCATTTGCAATTATGGGTGTGCCACAAGCAATAAAAAGATATAATGGGGGGGCGGAGCCAAGATGGCGGAGAAGACACACGCGACTTTCTAAGCTCTTCTCTTACCCTCTTTATCAATATTATATCGAGCCTCAAAAATAGTCTTGACTGCTACAATTCGTAAAGATAAGAAGTAGAACAACTCACCAGCCGAAAGAAAATCTGCAGTCTCCCCAAAAAAAGGTTGGTTCTGGGGCCAGGGGGGAGATCAGCACAGACTGGGAGAGAAAATAGGTTCTGAGGAGAGCCTCAAACCGAAAAAAGGTTTGAAAGCACCCAAAGATCTCAGCAACCCAAGGGGCAAGCCCCCAACCAGCAGTCGGGGGGCCCTTTTTTTCCCTTTTGGGGGCATGGGGGATCCTGCCGGGGCAAACACAAGCCCAAGAGGCCCCCTGGGGCAGGGGCCCTTTCACCCTTAGTTTTCCCAGGGCTGAAACCCCACCCCAATCCCTTATACAGAAAGGGAATAATTGTTAAGGGAAGACTTCACCAGAGCACCATACCTTTGAGTGGAAATCGGTTTACATCTCTCCCTGTTGCAGAGGAAGCTGGAACCCCTTGCCTAGGAGACATACCCCAAAGGCTTTAAAACATGAAAAAAAAGATGAAAAGAAGATCAACAGCTTTATGGAAAAGAATCAAAACTAAGAACCCCAAACAGCAAAAAATGCACAGACTGTCCTTTTATGATGTCTAAGAAGAACCATTAAAAGTCCAAAAGAGAGTTAGAAGATAAATGGGGAAAGGAAAAGAAGCCTTACAAGAGAGCAAAAAACTCCTGAAATAAATTGAAAGAAAAATTCCCAGGAAGTGCAGGGAAAAAAATTTGAATTGAAAAAAAAAAATCTCGGAAAGGAAGAATTTGAAATGGAAAAAAAAGAAACCTAGAAAGCAGGATTTGTGAATTGAAAAGACAAAGAACTTGCAAGAAAGTGGATCGAATTGAAAAGACAAAGAACACTAAGAAAGAGGATCTTGGAATTGAAAAATAAAATAATTACTGAAAAAAAGGAAATGGAAAAATCCACAGACCAAAACAATACATTTAAAAACCCAATTGGACATAACAGAAAGAAGAAAAAAACAATGGTAATTTTTAAAATTAGACGAACAAAGAAACTAAGATTCATTGAGACAGCAAGAATCAAAAAAAACAAAAAAATGACAAACTGGAAAACCATGAACTATCTACTTTCAAAACGAGGATTAAAATAGGATTCAGGAGAGATAACTGACATTAGAACTTTCCAAAACATGATGAAAAAAAAAAAGAGCCTAGATACATTTTTAAAGAAATCATAAAGAGAACTGCCCGAGTATAGAACGAAGGAAACTAGGATTGAAAGAATTTATTGAAACCTCTGAAAGAAACCATAAAATAAAACCCCAAGGAATATTGTCAAATTTTGAACTATCAGATTGGAAAAAATTTTCAAGCAGCCAAAAAACCATTTAAATACCGAGTCAAAAAGGATCACCCAAGATCTTGCCTCACATTAAAGGAAAGAAGGGCCAATGAATCGAAAGGCACAAGAACTTGGATGCCCAAAGAATAAACACCAGTGTTGAGATTTTCTTCCAGGGAAGAAGATGGAATTTAATGAAACAAATAATTCCATTTGTTTCTGAAGAAAACCAAACAAACAAAAATTTGATTCCAAGAATAGAACTCAAGAGATGCAGAAAAGGTAAAATAACTCAGAATTGATTTCTGTTGTGGATATACAAAAAGAATAATTATAATTTGATTGTACTGAATAAATAAAAAAGGGAATAGATATGGAAAAGGGATGATGGCAGAATAAGGTGGGAAGGAGGGATAAAAGAGGGAAACCACATCCCCAAAAAGGCAAAGGAAACTTATCATATCTGAGGGAATTTAGAGGGGGGAACATTGTGTGAATCTTACCTTCTAAAGTTGGCTCAAAGAAAAATAATTGACATTTGTTTTAGAGTTTTGCCTCATTAAAACGGGGGAGGAAAAGGGAAAAAAAAAAGAGAATAAGGGAAGGAAGGGGGGAAAGACTCAAAGGGGGGGGAGGGATTAAAAGAGGGTAAAACATCATGATACAAGAGGGGAATAAGTTTGGGGAAAGAGGTGGGGAGGCAAGAATAAGTAAAGCATAATCTGGGGTTATTAGGATGGAAAATAAGATTTAGTAATTTAACTGTAATGGAATGGGATGAACTCCCCCATAAAGAGAAGGCAGATAAAGATGATCAAAAGTCAGAACCCTACAATATGTTGTTTAGAGAAACAATTTAAAGGGAGATAAATAGGAAAGGTAAAAGGCTGGAGCAAAATCTATTATGCTTCAGGTGAAAAAAACAGGAGAGCCATCCCCACTTTCAGATCAAGCGAAAAAATTATCCAATTAAAAGAGATAAAAGGAAACTACACCTGCTGGGCAATAAACAAAAGCAAATCAATATTAAACATATGCACCAAGTTATGGCATCCAACTTCCTAAAGGAAAGAAGAGTTGCAAGAAGAAAAGACAACAAAACGTAATATAGGAGATCCTAACCTTCACCTCAGAATTGACAAACCCACAAAACAAATAAGAAAGAAATTAAAGAATAAATGAATATTAGAAAAATTAGGTATGTTGGATCTTTGGAGAAAATTGAATGGAGATAAAAGGAATAACTTTCTTCTCAGCAGTTCAATGGAACCATTCAAAATTGACCATATTAGGGACATAAAGATCAAAAATTTGCAAGAAAGCAGAAATAGTAAATGCTTTTTTTCAGATCATGATGCAATAAAACACATTCAACAAAAAAGTTAGGGGAAATAGGACCAAAAAGTAATTAGAAACAAACAATCTCCTTTAAAGAATGATTGGGTGAAGCAGCAAATTATAGATACAATTAATAATTTATAAGATAATGGCAATGATGAACATCATACCAAAAATTTGGGGATGCAGCCAAAGGGTAATAAGAGGGAATTTTATATCCTTAGAGGCTTACTTGAAAAACAGAGAAAGAAAAGATTAAGAATTGGCTTGCAACTAAAAAAACTAAAAAAAGACCAAATTAAAACCCCAATCAAATATAAATTGGAAATTTAAAATTAAAAGGAGAAATTAAAAAATATTGAAAGTAAAAAAAACTATTGAACTAATTAATAAAACTAAGAGTTGGCTAGAAAAGCCAATAAAATAGATGCCTTTGGTAAATCTGTTAGAAAAAAGGAGGGAGGAAAATGAAATTAGTAGTCTTAAAATGAAAAGGGGAGAACTTTCCACCAATGAAGAGGAAATTAGAAATAATAAGAGATTTTAACTTTTGCCAATAAATTTGATAAAAATGAAATGGATGACTACTTCCAAAAAATATAGACTTGACTAACAGAGGAGGAAGTAAATTTCTTGAATAGTCCCATTTCAGAAAAAAGAAATGAACAGGAATTAAACAACCCCCAAGAAAACCCAGGACCAGATGGATTTATGTGAATTTTACCAAACATTTAAAGAACAATTGGCCAAGCTATATAAATTTTGATAAAAATAGGGAATGAAGGGAGTCCACCAAATCTTCTATGACCACAAGGTACTGATACCTAAACCAGGTAGGCTAAAACAGAGAAAGAAAATTATAGACCAATCTCCCTAATGAATATTGATGCTAAAATCTTATATAAGATATTAGCAAAAAGACTAAGAAAATCATCTCCTAATACACTATGATCAAGAGGATTTATACCAGGAATTAAATTAGAAAACTATCAATATAATTGGCCAGAAAAAAATTACAAAACCAATGATCATCTCAAAGATGCAGAAAAAAGCATTTGATAAAATCCCATCCATTCCCATTAAAAACATTTAATATAGGAAAAATGACTTTTCCTTAAAATAATAGCAGCTATTTAAACCATCATAAGCATCAATGTAATGGAGACAAACTAAACCATTCCAATAAGATCTGATTGAAAACGGTTCCCAATCACCGTTATATTTAATATTGTATTAGAAACGCTAATAACAAAAGAGCTGAGAAAAGATTAAAGGAATAAGAATAGGGCAATGAGGGAAACCAATTATCACTTTTGCCAATGACATGAGGTACTTAGAGAACCCCAGAGATTCTGCTAAAAAAGAAATAATCCACAACTTTAGCAAAGTTCAAAAATAAAAACCCAATAAGTCATCAGATTCTTTATATCACTAAAAAATCCAAAGTCAGAGTTACAAAGAAAAATTCATTTAAAGTAACTACTGATAATATAAAAAATTTAGAATCTATCGCCAAGGGAAAAATCAGAAACTTTTATAAAAATTACAAACCACTTTTCCAATAAATTAAGTCTGATTCAACCAATTGGAAAAATATTAAATGGTCTTGAAGGGGGAGAAATAATAAAGATGAAATATTATAAACTAATCTATTTATTTAGGCATACCAATCAGATAAAAAAATATTTTAATGACCTAGAAAAATAAAAAAAGTTCATATGGAAAAAACAATAGGTCAAGAATTTCAAGGCAATTAATGAAAAAATCAAATGAAGGTGGCTTATTGTACCAGATCTAAAATTATATTATAGAGCAAAGTTACCAAAACTATTTGGTATTCTAAGGAATAATTAGTTGATCAGTGGAAAGATTAGGTTCAAGGATAAAACGTACAAATATAGAACCTAGTTTTGAAACCCAAAGATCCCGCATTGGGATAAAACTTACTGTTTGATAAAATTGTTGGGAAAATTGGAAACAATATGGCAGAAACTAGGATTGATTTATACTTAACGCCAACACCAAGAAAGGTCAAATGGGTTCAGATAGGAATGAAAAATTATTAATAAATTAGAGGAACACAGGGTTTTACCTCTCAGACCTGTGGAAGGGGAAGGTCTTTTATGACCAAAGAGAACTAGAGATCATTACTGATCACAAAATAGAAAATTTCAATTTAAAAACTGAAAAGTTTTTGTACAAACAAAACTAATGCAGACAAGATTAGAAGGGAAGCAATAAACTGGGAAAATATTTTTACCAAAGGTTTGATTAACCCATTTAAAATAATAGAGAATTAACTCTAATTTATAAAAATAAAGCCATTCCCCAATTGAAAAATGGTCAAAGGATAGAAAACAATTCTCAGATGAAGAAATTAAACATTTCTATAAGAAAAGATGCCCAAGTCATTATTAATCAGAGGAATGCAAATTAAACAACTCTAAGATACCACCAACCTGCGATTGGCTAAGATGACAGGAAAAAATAATGGTTATTGTTGGGGATGGGGAAAACTGGGACATTGATGCATTGTTGATGGGTTGGAAAGAATCCAACAATTTGAGAGAGTTTGAACTATGCTCGTTATCAAACTGTGTACCCTTGATCCCAGTTTACTACTGGATTATATCCCAAAGAGATTATAAAGAAGGGAAAGGGACCATGCACGAATGTTTGTAGCCCTTTTTAGTGGCTAAAACTGGAAACTGAATGGATGTCCATTTGGAGAATGGCTGAATAAATTTGTATATGAAATTATGGAATATTACTGTTCTGTAAGAAAATGACAACAGGATAATTTCAGAAAGGCCTGAGAGACTTAACGAACTAAGTGAGGAAATGAGCAGGACCAGGAGATCAATATACTTCAACAATACTATATGATGACAGTTCTGATGGACCAGGCCACCTCAGCAACGGATGAACCAAATCATTTCCAATGGAGCAAATAATGAACACATGCCCAGAAAAGAACCTGGGAGTGACTAAAACCATTCATTAACCCAACCCTATATTTATGCACACCCTTTTTGATTTTCAAAGGTAATTGACAATATTTCAAGTTATTCTTTTGTACAGCAAAAATAACGTTTTTATGTATACTTATTGTGTATCTAATTTAATTTTAATATATTTAACATCTACTGGTATCCTGCCATCTAGGGAGGGGTGGGGGGTAAGAGGAAAAGAAAAGAGGTTTGGCAATTGTTAATGCTGTAAAGTTACCCATGCATATATCTTGTAAATAAAAGGCTATTAAAAAAAAAAAAAAAAAAAAAGATAATGGACCTGAATATACTTCTAAACATTTTGCACACTTTGGTGCATAGTATAAGATTTTACATACCAGTGGCATACTCTTTAATCCTCAACGACAGGCAATAGTAAAGAGGAAAAACAGAGACATTAAGATGCTTCTCCAAAAACAAAAGAAAGGGGGAGCCACAGGTAACCCTAGAGAACTTTTAAATTTAACTGTTTATACTATTAATTTTTTGATTTTTGACAAATATGCACTGACTCCGGCAGACAGGTTTTATAACCCACTGGAAGGACAGATTCTAGTATGAGCAGCTCCAGTATCTTTAGAAAATTTCCAGGTCATGTGCAGAGACCCAGAAAGTGGTGAATGGAAGGGACCAGATAGGTTAACTCCTTGGGGGAGAGGGTTTGCTTATATCTCTACAGATGGAGAAGGAATCAGATGGGTGCCAACGTATTTGCCTTGTCCATCAGAGAGAGACAGAGCAGACCCTTGAAACGAAGGAGAAGACCCAAGAAACATCGGATGATTCCATTGCTGACTGTGCCCACAACTGAAAAAGCATGGCAGTTTTGGCAATTGACTCATGGTCATCAAAAATTGTTAATGAGACTGATCCAGGCCTTCAAAATCCTCAGGAATCATTAGAAATCCTGAGACAAAATAAGACTATTGTAGTATTGAAAACCCCTAGGAATTATTGGATTCCCTGAGAAATGATAAGACTTTGCAAGACTTCAAAAATTTGCAGGGATCATTGGATTCCCTGACACATGAAGTAATGGACAATAGATTGGTTTTGGACTATCTCTTGGCTGCTAAAGGAGGCATACGTATGATTGTTATTTACATCCCCTCCTTCTAGGACTTCTGGAAATCTTTTACAATACCATGTTGATTTATATTGTTTGTTATATAACTACTTGCATGTATAATTCATGTTTGTTACATCACATTAAGCCTGCCCCGGCTATGGAGAGAGTCATCATTACTAGCCTGTGCTTTATTGCTATGTGCTTGTATAATACCACGCCCTCTCCCCCCTTCCCCCCATGCTGATCGATTTGTGTATATCTGTTTCTAGTAAGGCCCTTCAGCCCAGAAACCCACTAATAATATCTGGCTTCACTTCTCACTTTCTTTTGGTGCTTTTCATCTCTCTTCCTGAGAAATCAGGGAGGGCTTGATCATCTCCTTTTTAGTGCTTTCACTTCCCTTCCTGAGAGGTTGGGGGAGCAGGGGGCATGATCACCTCCATTTTGGTGTTTTTACCTCCTTTCCTGAGATGTCAGGGAGGGCCTGATCACCTCCTGTTCGGGGTTCTCACCTCCCTGAAAAGTCAAAGATGGCATGACCACCTATGTTCTAAAACAAAAGAAAGCAGGAGAGGTAAAGAGCTGAAACTATGGAAAGGTTTACTTGAATCAGATAACTGAGCACCTAAGGATAATTACCTTGATTCATATGAGACAATGAATCTATTAGCATATGTTTTGGAAAAATGGCTCTTCTCACCATTGGTGATGGCTCAGTGTTTGATGTTAAGATAATCGTAGGCAAGGATTAGAGGGTGGGATGAGAGAAGTGACACTTCACTTGGTGGCAGGATGAGGAGGAGGAAAGGTGGAGATTCTGGACTCCATAATCGAGCAGAGATCTTTGGCAAAACTCCTGGGAGTTTGGCTGCTTCTTTCTTTCCTCCCCTAAAGACCAATGACTTTTACTTATCCTGACTCTGGCTGATCCTGAGGCCTCCAGGGAGCTAGCTTGGACTTAACAAGTTTTTAGAAATTTAGTGTACAGCAGTGCATTTATTCATCTGGGTCAGAACACTCACAATATCAAAACTGATCTAACAAATATGATGGAAAAATTCAGAAGCTGCTAAATGAAAAATGAGAATTCCACAGACTTTATCAGCAAGACAGTTCATCTCTCTAAGAAGGCAATATTTTACTCATCAAAAATAAAGGATAAAAAAAGCTTAGAGATTTGAAGGATTCTTGACTCAGCAAGAAAGCAGTCATAATTCAGTTTTATACTGATAGTAGCAATCCAAAGCACTTTTATGATTCCTTAAAGAGTATTCATGAGCCAAAGACTTATATAATGCATTTCAAGTAATCACTGCTTATGGAGCCACATTTATTGATAAGAACATGATCCTGGAGAGATAGACTGAACATTTCTAATAGTGTTCTCAATATGCCATCACTAATCAATGATGAAGTCACTGATCATATACCACAGGTTGAAATCAATCCTTATCTAACCAAATTTCTAATTTAAGAAGAGGTTTTGAATGTCATGCAACTTTTTTCATGTGACAGCACATCTGGTGATGACCCTATTGCAGCTGAAATTTATAAGGCAGGGGGGCCTGCTGTTCATTCAAAAGTTGACTGAAATTTTCCTGTTTAGATGGGAAGGGAAGGTTATTCACAAAGAATTCAAGTATTGTGTCCATTGTCTATTTTCATAAAGATAAAGGAAATAGTTTATCCTTTAACAATCACTAGGGGCAGAATAGGAGAGGGAATGTCTCTATGTTAGTCACTACTGACTAGATCCTTGCCAGTCCTCCTTACTAGATTGATCCTTTACCTGAAAGATGGCCATCTACCTAAAAGTCAATATGACTTCAGAAATAGTCAAGTAAAAGGCAATATGGTGTTTGCTGCCTGACATCTCCAAGAGAAATACCAGGAACAGAACAGAAGTCTGTATATAACATTTATTGATTTAAGCAAAGCCTATGATACTTTTCAGTATCATCAGTAGAACCCAGGTTCTAGATAATGGAGCATGGTCTTATACTTTTGCTCCAGTGATTTTTAGCATGATGGTTTTTAGCAGTGTTTTCATACCCCTTCAACAAGGACAAACAGCAACAAAGTCAGCTACTGTACTGATGACAAATTATTTTGTTTGATAAAACTATAAGCCAAAAATAAAGAGAGAGTCTGTTCATGATTTTTGGTTTGCAGTTGATTCTATACAATGCAACCTTTGAAGCTGAGATGCAATAATATATGGATGTATTCTCTGCTACTTGTGCTAGTTTTGGCTTCACAATTAATACCTAGAAAACACAAATTCTCTGTCATCATCACATCATCCATAAGTGGAACTATAGATTATAACAAATAGAGAAATTATTTAATGCTGTACATAAGTTTACTTACCTTGGAAGCATATTTTCTAGGGATGTACAGATTGATAATGAAGTTGACATATGCATTGCTAGAGCTAACTCAGTTTTTGGGAGGCTCTGAAGAAAAGTGTGAGAGAGGAGAGGCATCAGATTGACTATCAAAATGAAAGTCTACAGAGCCATTGTGCTTAACCTCATTGTTACATGGCAGTCTTCCTGGATAGTCTACCAGTGCCATTCAAGGAAACAGAATTGCTTTCATTTAGATTTTCTTATGAAGATTATGAAAATCACTTGGCAAGATATTGTACTGAAAACTGAGGTCCTTTCTTGAACTAAATTTTGAAACATTTTAAAACTCTACTGTAGACAATACAATTCCAATGATTTAGCCACATTGTTTGAATGTCAGCCACATATGTTTTCCTAAAATACTATTTTAGACATGTTCATATCAAAGAAAAAGCTATGCTCCATGAACAATGCAAATTTTCATTTACTCAAAGGAAATTTGAGATATACAAATTTATAAATATCCCTACATGTACATACATAAGTCCTAGAAATAGTCCAAAAGGAATCTATTGTCCATTAGTTCCTGTGCCAGGAATCCAATGATTCCTGCTGGTTTTCAAGTCCTGCAAGTCTTATCTTGTGTTAGGGAATTCAATGATTCCTCATGGTTTTCAAGTCCTGAAACAGTCTGTATCAACAATTTTTCATCTCAAGGAATCCAATGATTCCTGCTGGTTTTCAAGTCCTGCCACAGTCTCATCTTGTGATAGAGAATCCAATAATTTATGTAGATTTTTTTCTTAGGGCTTACAAGCAAACTCTCTCTTCCAGGCAGTTAACCTATCTATTACCTTATATTTATCACTTAAATCTCTGCTCATCATCTGGCAATTAGATTGGAGCTGTTTGCACTGGATACTGCCCTGTTGGTTTAACAAGCCTATATTCTCCCCAGTTGTAATCCTTTTCTGCTGTCTGATTGCTTTCATGTGACTTTCATATGACTGCTATCAGTCATAATTGACTGATTATGTAATCTTTTTCTGCCATGTGATTACTTTTAGGCTGATTGATCACATCAGAGTCCTGACCTTCTAAAGACTCTCTGGATGTAAACTCAGCTGCCATTTCCTTGGGTCAATCTATATTCTGAAATCCAGTGGAAGCCCTTGTGGCATTTTGGACATGGGGTTTTGGGTTTTATTCTCTCACTCTGTCCTCTCACTCCATCTCTCTGCCTACACTGACCTCTTAGATGTCCAGCTTTTCCACACTGAAAACATCGACGACTCTTTCTAGAAGTCCCTTGCCAAGAGGGACCCTGTCTTCCTTTGTTCATCATAGTGTGGGTATAGTAAGCATTTGTGCCCACTGTAGCACAGCGTATTATGATCTCCTAAAGGAATATCTTTGTGTAGTCCCCATAAAATTCTTTTGCAAACCTCATTGGCATTTTCCTTAGTCAGATGTCTGGTCATTATTTCTGTAGCTGCATTTTCTCCAATGGTTCTTGTGACAGCTGTTTGCAAACATCCCACAAAATCAGCAAAGGGTTCATTGGGACCTTGCTCTATTTTTGTGAAGGCTTTCCCTCCATCTTTCTGTCCAGAGAGGGAACCTCAAGTTTTTGTTGCAGCAGTGGCAATATTTCATAAACTGTTATGGGATAAATAATCTGTGCTAAATTCTCTGCATACTGACCTTCACCTGCTAGTTGATCAAAAGTGATTTGTATGTTAACTCCTGTTTGTCTATTGCGTCTGTCTTGAACCCTACATAATTCATGATACTCCGAAAGCCACAACAAGTTTTGTCCAGGTTCTAAACATGTCCTTGATATGGATTTCCAATCACTGGGGGTTAGGATTTCATAAGACAAGTTATCTAGTAACATTTTAACATAAGATGATGTAGCCCCATAAAGAGTGCAACCTTTTTTCAAATACTTGATTTTTTCCAAATCAAAAGGAGTGTATCTTCTCCTTTTTTTGACCTGAAGAGTCAATCTCTTCAATCACAGGGTATACATTTATAAAATCAGATACATCCTGTCCTTCATTTTTTGACTTAATCAATGCCTTTTCTAATCTTGTCATAGGTTTCTTCATAGGAGAACCTGATTGTGTTACTGCCTCTCCCACTCCTACTTCTCCCTCCACCCATGAAGGGTTAATTGAGGGAAGTAGGTCTGGGGATTGGGAATGATCTAATTTCTCCTGATGTGAATTCTTATCTGATCCTTTTCACCTAGTTTAGTTGGCACCTCCCCTTCCTGCTCTTTCTTCTTTTTCCTTATGCTATAGCTTATATAATTTCCTAAAGCCAGTTGTATTAAATTGTATGTATTAAGTATTTCTTTGGAAATTGAGTCTGGATTGGAATTGTAGTATTCACCTAGTTCTCCTACTAATTTCTACTCATCTAGATCTAATTCTTTTTCCATAGAGAACCAAGGAGATGTGTACTGTACAGTTTCTAAAAGTTCAATTATCTGCTCCCAAATTATAATCAAACCTTGGCTTTTCATAACCCTGACAATGCTATCTATACATTTTCCTTGAAGAGAAACAGAAGGCTGTTTTCTAAACATCTGTCTCATTTTAGCTGAAATACTGTTTTAGCCTTTTAACAATGTTTCCTTGTTTATTTTTGTAATCACCCTAATTTCTGGGTCGAGGAGACTTTTCCACTGAAATCAGGATCAGAGACTTTTCCACTGAAATCAGGATTGTGTCTGTCCCATGTTCGGGCGCCAAAATGTAATGTTCTCTTCTCTAAATTATAATCGTTCTCTGGGAGCAGGGTTCTTGGGGAGCTTCTGGGAGCAACTTTCATTTCAATTCTGTGTAACAATCACCTCAAATGCAGCCAGGAGTTAAAGTCTAGATCCTTTATTGTCTCCTTCAAAATAGCCTGATTAACTTTCTTAGAGGACTATCTCTCTCCTTGTTTCCAAGAGCTCTTGCCATTAGTGCTTTGCCTCTGCCAGCTTCAGTCTCTCTTTTTCCAAATCCAAAGCCTCCATCCAGCACAAAAGTGGAATATGGAATGAATCTGTCTTGCCCCTGAGAATGGGCTCCTCCTCTAGTGGGCTCCTCCTCTAGTGGGCTTGTCCTTCTGATTTGTGAATCTCCCAGAGTGCCTATCAATTCCAGTGACTTAGCACCTTGTAAGAATCATAACAATAACTGAAATGGATTTGTAAGTGAAGTTCATCTCTTTTTTTCAAGAAGAACCAGTAACATCATTGGGTAATGTCTTGATATGCACATGAATATTAGGGAGGTAAAGTTGCACAAAGTAGTTTGTAGTCACCATATCTGGAGCAGCTACCTCCTCAAATTTATATTTGGGGATGAATTCACCATCAGAGAAAAAAATTGTAGAGCTGAAAATGTTTTCAGCATGAAGAAAGTTGCTAGGACTTCAAAAGGAGTCTCAGTATTAAAGGTTGCCTCATATTTGTAATAAAGGTCTCCAGAGTCTTCCATTATCATTGTAATTTCAGGTTAAGGTCATTAGGAACAGGAGCTTTAGGAGCTCCTGAGACTGGAGTATGGCAAGGGCATCTGAGGGAAGGTAAAGTCATTAAACAAATAATAAACTAATATAACCTTTCTTTCCTAACAGCTAGGTAGCACAGTGAATAAAGCACTAGCTCTAGAATCAAGCGGATTTGAACACAAGTCACTTACTATGTGTACCTGTGCAAATTACTACTCTGTTTACCTTAATTCTTCATCTATAAATGAGATAAAGAAGGAAATGGCAAATTACTTTAGTATCTATGCCAAGGAAACTCCAAATGGGATCATGGAGAGTAGGACACAAATAAAACGACTCAAAAACAACAAAAAGAAAACTCTTCCATTTGACATTCCTACAAATAGTCTACAAATACACCCTATTGATCCCATATTCTCCATGCTAAATCTTCATACAGGAACCTCCAGTTCCTTAAATCTTCACACAGGAACCTTCAGTTCCTTCAACTGACTTTTACTATGGCATGGACTCAAGGCCCTTCTCCATTATGTTTGTTCTTTTTATTTATACACTCACAACATTTGAAATAATTTGTTTATTAACCCTTTGGCACTGTATGAACTAAAAAAAAAATTGAATTAGTGTTAATGATTTCTCTTATTCTTGAGTCATGAATGTTAATTCCCATTCATTGCATTCATGCTAACTTAGATGGGAAGCATTTTTCAGTTGACAGCTGCCTCTGATGCTTTTTATTAGATGAAAATGAGGCAAAATCTTAGCCAGATGATGCTATTGGTCTATAAATCCATTAAAGTAATTACTGTTCCACATAAATTCCATTTACTTTTTTTCCTAAATCTGATCTATAATTGGGAGTTGCTAGTATTTAATATCAACATCTGCAGGGGCTAATTTACTTTTTGAAATAAAGAGCAATGGCTTTTGTTTTGTTTTCTTTGGTTTTGTTTTAATTTAATCACCATAACTTCTAATAGAAAGCAGCATTGGAGAATACTTCTAATGTTTGGCTTTCTTTTATAGAGGTCCTATATTAGGGGTATTTTCTTTAAAGAATAAATTAGATGCAAAATGAGCGGTAACTATGATGATCCTTTTTTATATCTATTGTTTAGAAAAATGTTAAATCAGTATTCAATGATGCCAAATTACCATTACTCCATGTTTCAGAACAGGACACAAAAACAAACAATTGCATCTACTTGTGATGCAGGAATTCTGAGAAAAGAGGCACAGAAAGCCAAAGTAGTAAGCCTAAGCTTTATTAGGGAAATTACTAACAGGAACCTCAGTGATAGCACCTTGCAACAAATAACAAGTATAACAAATGACAAAGAACTTGTCCTTAAGTTATTTATGTGTTTTATTTAAACTGTTTAAGGGAGAAGTGTGTTGAAAACTCTTGATATATGGGGGTATATGTGGCTAGGGTTGTAGGATGTGTAAATGTTCAACCCAGAAGTTGGCTGCCAGCCACACATTATTTTTGACATAGCCAGAATATTAGTGAGTTCCTTCTTTCTAAGTGAAATTTTTATCTGTTTAACCTATAGTACTCCTAACTGGAATCATGATCCATTTAATCCATACTCTGATTTCATCATTTAAAATAAGCCCAGGCCATCTCCTTTGAGTGTATGTGTGTGTGAATGTGTATGTATGTGTGTGTGTGTGTGTGTGTGTGTGTGTAAGTACATGTATGTATATATATATATATATATATATATATATATATATACACATTTCCTCATTCAAATATATGCTCCTTGAGGGTAGGAACTATCTTAGTTGCCTCTATTTGTATTCTTACAGCTTGCCATTTCTATGATATAGTAAATGATTTATATTTTACTCCTTAATTTCAAAGCTTAAAAGCATAAAATATTAACTGTATCCTAATTTTGCAAAAAAAAGTATTTGATGGCACTGTCCTTTTAATAAAATTATGGGTATCATATAAATTACAGTTGTGTGTTTTGACTTTCCTAAAATCAGAAATTGAGTGTATTTGCATATTATTGCAATAACCAAGCATGGTTTCACAATTTCAGTTAATGACTTGGTTGTTCAATATCTATAATTGAGGCTGCTATTAGGTTGCATAGGCAAAACCTTTTCAAATATTTTCATAGTATTTTTATCATTTCTGGGGGAATACACCTCTAGATAATAATAATAATGATAATGATAATAATAACAATAGTTTTAACCAGTCATACTTAAAATGTATCCAAATATAAAATGTGAATCTGGTATGACTTAGTATATTAAGTTGTTGATTATGGTCTTAAATTTAATTTTCTGTTGTTTGTTCTTGAAAAAATATAATAATGTCCTCTCCTATGGGAAGTCATAGGAATTCTAGGAAAAGGAGCCTAAAAAGAGACCAATCGTGCAGTTATCATTATCATCATCATTTGTTAACATAGCTCTCTATCTCTTAGATTTATTTTACACTATAAACTCAAAGATTCTTTTAAAGTTCTCATAGTAGTGAGATAATGTAGTAGAGCTTGGAGTCATAATGATCTGAGTTCAAGTCTAGCCTCAAACAAAAGTTTATTGGCTAATGAAGAGAGACTAAATGATTTTTATAAGCTCACACAACTTATACAAGTCTGGTGTGAAATTCAATACAAGGTCTTTATGCCAAATCCAGACACATATTACATCAACAAGCTGCTTTTCAAATAGATACTCTGAAGTTTTAATTTTTTTTCCCTTATTCTAAATGTGAGCTGCTGTAATCAAGGTTCACATTTAAAAATACTAAAAAAAAAAAGAGATTCAAGTTAATGAAAAAAGCTTGAAATAGAGTTATAGACTTTTCATGTTTTATCTCTCAAATTTCCTCGTAAGGAATGCAGGCTTTTCTTTGAAATTAATAGACTATGCAGTAGTTGAATTCAAATTAAATGCAAATGAAACTATTTATATGAGCTCATGATGCTTTTCTCAAGGAGGTTTGAAAACACTTGGATTGTTTTTAGCAACAACAACAAAACCTTATTTGGTGAATGCACATATTACAACAATGTAAATTTTGTCTTTTAGGAAGAGATATCATATTATCCTTTTTTAGATTTGCATTGTTTTCTTCCCATGTGCTCTTCTGGTAAGTCAAAAATCAAAAGTACCTCATACAAATGGATCCACTATATAGTTCCATCTTTCTAGCCAATTCCAGGAAATTCTGAACACTGTGAAGTTAAATGTTGTTTAAGTCAATTTAAATTTATATTATTGTCTGGACTTATTCTGTTATTATTCAATTTCAAAACAGCCTCATCTTAAAATTCCTGTATAGCAGTTCCATATCATAAAAATTAATATCAGATAAAATGTATTATGGTTTGAAAAGGTTAGAGTACTTAAAATGTAGAAACTGGGAGATATTATGAAATCAGGGCTGATTTTAGATTAACATTAATGCATATAGTACTTACAAACCTTGGATAATAGAGAATCGTAAGTACAAAAGTACAGTGAATAATTGGCAGAAATGTCAGCTTTTAGTCAGATGGTCTTATTTGAAGGGCCTATTTCTCATGATCACAACATAATTGCCCTGCTTACCTCTCTTAAGAGGCATCAAGGAAATGGGAAGAATATGGAACTTGGAATCCATAAAGCTTTGGTTTATCCTGGCTTAGACATTTAATAGTTGTGTGAGCATGAGCAGGTTCCTTACCCTCTTAGCTTTTATTTTTTCATCTATAAGATGTCTAGGTAGAATTAGATAAATAGCACATTCTTCAGAATTTCTTTTCAAAGTATAGCTAATTATTTATAAGCATAGTAATCATTATGGTATATTAAAATATTTAATTCGTTTATTTGAGTTGTGCCATGAATTTGGTGACACAAATAAAAAGAAAAAAATAATCCTTTCCTTAAGGAATTTATAACCACACAGCTTTTGAGAAACTAGATATGACTATGTATTTGCTAAAATCATGTTGACAAAGTAGGGGTAATTTTGTAAATTATCCGGATTTTTGAGAAATGCGTATATTTAGTAAAACTTTCATATCTGGTAGCAGGAAAAAAAAAAATCTGGATCCTTTCCTGATTGACTTATTTTATTTTCAATATATAAATTTTAATATCATACAGTGACAATATGAAAAACAAGTGGCCATTGGAACTATATCCCAATAGGAAATCAAGTGTATCAGAAAATCATTGAACAATATATCAGATTGTTAAATTTTCAATTTAGTGAACTGCTCAAAAATTGACAAATATCAATGTGAATTGGGGAAGGGGAGAAGAAATTTCTTTTTCTTTTTTTTTTTCGGAAACTCACTGTGCCATGTGAAAACTTTCATAACATTCTAGTAAATGATCTTCCAAAGTGATTGCCAATATTTCTGAGCAACATAGCTACAAGAGTGATCCTAAATCTGAACTGATATGATGCTTTGTAGTGTTCAGCACTGAATGGAGCCAATATAATTAGCAAATAGGAACACTTGAATGACATATTGTTTTATTAGTGCAAATTCACTTTTTACACTGCATAGTCAATTTCATGACTATGAAAATATATTCCATTATAGTGAATCATTTGCAAAATTCTGCTATTTTTCCTTTTTTGTAATGTGTGAGTGGGTGTCCGGACCTGCTTACAGGACTTCAGTACTAGTCTGAGTTCTGGTCATGAGTGAGAAGGGATGAGGCAGAACTCATGAGCATAGTCAAAGAGGAGTCTGTTTATTCAAAAAATCCTCAGCCTTATATAACCTATGCTTACATAAGACACTTACATAACTATAGGATGCAGGATCACATAAACAACTTGCTATTGTGTGCAGATGGTTCCTTGCCATGTTAGCATAACTGCTTCATGTATAATACACCCTGACTTCCCAGGAAGGCTGAGATGCCCTTAGAGATGATGGGGAGCTAAATCATACAGGTTTCCTTACTAGACTAAAGGGTCTTATACCTTGCCCAGGATTCTCCATTATCTTTGGCCCTTTACAGGTAGGTGGAATGTTTGTGTAAATCTTCATTATGATAAAGGTAAACTAAAGTGAGATAATAGGTATATAGATAAATAGCTTAGATTCCAATTTTTTAGTCATTTTTTTTAATGTCACTATGATTTTTCTATAAAAAATTTTCCCTTTTTTGACCTTCACATGGTGACACATTGATGAGGTTTGGTGCAAGGCAGAGAGTTATGGGAACTCCCTTCTAGTTGGTGCAGGTCCTTCGTAAATAAATTTATGAACCTAAAAAGACTAGCAAAAGAAGTGTATTGTCCCTGGGAATTCAGTTTTTGCAGGCTGATTGCCTTAGTGTAAAGGTCCTGACAGAGAAGTAAAGGTCTAGCAAAAGAATCCTGACAGAGAAAGAGGGATATAGTGCTGTTAGGGAAATGTGTGAGAGAGACAAAGAGAGGTTAATGCTGAAAAGAGAATGAAAAGTGAGGTTCCTTGGCCTGGCATGATTCTTGCTTTGGCCTCTCTGCAAGGAATTGAGCTGAAGGAAGCTAGTTATATGGGTAGCTCTTAGTGGGGGCTGGGAGCAGTTTGAGTTGAAATCAGAATAGAAAACATTCCAATTGAATGAATGTCCCTGGATTAATCTCCAACTCAATAGAGGTTAATGTCTAGATCTCCAGCTTGAGCTAAGTAGGAGTGGTCCTGGACTCAACTAGTCCCCACCCAGATAACCACTGAACCCATTTCACTAAATGAAACCACTTTATCTTGATTCCCTGGGGCAGGTCTCTCAGGGGAGAGCTTTTCTAAGGGAGTTTCTCAAGTATCCCCCCCAAAGTCTGAGAGATAGAGTGAAGGAGAGTTTTGGGGCTCCCCTTGTCAACATGACCATGGTAAATTGACGGAGTTCAGGAGTTCTGAATTGCAATAAGGCTAAAGACAACTAAGTATCAACACTAAATCTGCTGCTGACATGGTAAAAGGGGATGAGGTGGTAGAGAAGACCAGATTAAATATGGTTGAAACAGCCCAGGTTAGAAATAGAGCAGATCAAATCTTCTATACTAATTATCAGTGGGATCATGCTTAAATGTGTTCTTTCATGGGCTGGGAAAAATTGAGAAAATTAATCTCTTGTCTTTGATATTCTTTGTAAATTAAGTCCTATAATATTATTTTCCAATCACATCAAGCATGGGCTTCTTTAGTACATATTTGGTCCAATACAAAAAATCTTACTAATTTCAGCTACCTAAAAGTTATTTCTTCTTGTTCCAATGTTATTGAGGTAATAATCTTTTTTTTTTTTTAGCAGATTTATTATCTTTAATGATGAAAAATATAAATACCAGCAGATCTGTTTCATTTCATTTATATTTGCTGTCCTGCTTTCATCCATAAATTTTGTAGTAACCACCTGATTTTAACTGATTCTCATGTAAATGTCTTTCTAGGCTTCTTTCCATTCAGATGTTTTTTATTATTCCTTGAAGGAGTATTCATTATAGCCTTTTGTTTTCATTTCTTAATATTTTTAAGGGACTTTTTTTACATTTTGCTTGACATCCATGTGACTATTTTGAAAGAAGATTAAATGTTTGCTAATGAAAGTGGTTTGTGGTTTCATTTTATTTCATTATTATAGTAATTGTTTATCATAAGCTAAAAACAACAACAACAAAATCTTCTTAAATTACTGGTAATAGATCCAATTGCTCTGATTTTTTTTCCATTCCTTATTTCCAGGGAACTTCCAAATTGTTTAAATCGGTCTAGCCATTTACATACATCAAACCAATTAACCTCTTCCTATTTCTTAGGATTGTTGTATAATTCAAATGAGATAATAAAAGGCTTGCCCAATTATTGGCTTATTGAAAGTTATTAATGTTGTGCATTATTATTGTAAAGAAATGATTTTTAAAATCTTAATTGTCTAGATTAGGACACAAAATTATTTGAAAAATCATTGACTTTGTACATTGGTACCTGCAACTTGAAAAGGTACTAAAGATGCAGAGTGAAGTGGGGGTGGTGGTGAAATTGATGGGAAAATATTATGTGATTTGCACAGAAATACACAGGTCATAAAAAAGAAGTTGAGATTTGTTCTTAGGTCCTCTGATTCCATACTTAACCTTATTTCCACTATGCCATATGCTCTGTTATTCTAGAACAAAGCTAGCCAAGTTGAAATATGCTCACATTGTGCAAAATTGGATGATGTATTTTTGCCTACAAAGTCTCAACATCCCCCCAAAATCTGAGGTAAACAAACAAACAAACAATCAAATCCTATATTAGTAGTGGGAGTAAACAATAACACTTATACAGTGTTGTGAAATGTCTTTTTTTATTACTTCACTTGATACTTAAGAAAATCTGTGATAAAGATATTAATATTATTCCCATTGTCCTCCTATTGATGAAATCACAGCTCTGAAACATAGAAGGAATGAAGCCAAAAAGGCAAAGGGAGAACAATGTAAGGAGACTGATTTCAAAACTCACACATAGAATCCATACTCTTTGTTATATCACAAAATATAATCATAAAATATTCATGACCATACCTTCTTCTCATGTTTATATGATATCTTATTTTAGGGTTGGCCCAATTTTTGAAAAAGCAAAGATTTAAGAAAAAATCTACAAATTATTTTAGAAATTTTGTGATGTAAGTTTAAACATTGTATACGCACCATCTTTAATTACTTCTCCTGTTGAACTTTTCTTCATTTTTAACATAATTCTTTCATTTAAAGATAATTATTAGCTTTATTCTGCAGAAGGTAAAGGGCATGTACCATTTTTAACCATGTCAGTCATGCAAACTGAGAGAATAAAATACTTTTTGTAGGTTAAAATATTAGCTATCTTTTAAGTAGTTAGTAAGTCATTCCCTAGAGATTTTTATGCCCAGAAGCTAGATTGTAAAAGAAATATATTATAGCAATCAAATATATAGTTTGTTCTTCTAACTTAAGTGAAGAGATCCTGCTAAGGCATATACAATTTATGAAAAACGTAGAATTAGGAATTTTCAGAGTATCTCATAAGAACCTATATTAAACAAAAGATGCCAGTCTTAAAAACTGATTTTATTTGGACTACTTTTGATTCATTTCTGGCATTTCTGGAAAGTGACATTTTCTTGTTAAAAGGTTAGAAAATATGCACACATATACATACATATATACACACACACACACATGCTGTGTGGGTATACATACATATATATATATATATATGTACATATACATGGTATTAGTATATCTAAAATGTGTATGTATGTGTATATATATATATATGTGTATGTGTGTATATATATATATATATATATATATATATATATATATATACATAGACACCTACATACATGTAAATAAAATTCCAGGTTTTTAAAGCTTTTGGGCTTACCTTTCTCAAACTATATAGATGACAAAATGAATGATAAAACATGATTTTCAGAGAAGGTACTAGCTGTATTATTCTCCATTAGCTAATCAACAGGATACCAGTTTAAAAGAAACACAAATAATGCAGTAAGAAATAGTTAAATGAAATTCAGGATGTGTATTGTGATAATATTAATTAATTTTTTGAAATATGTTGTCAACATAGTCAGAGCCTGAATTGTTTAACACTGGGAGGTAAAATTACATTACTATTCATCTGACTAGTTAATAATATAACTATCCTTTAAATAGTCCAAATCATATGTTTTTGTTCATGAAAACTGCATAAAAAGATAATTTAGATAATTAACTGAAATAAAATCTGAAAGATGGTCAACTTAGAGACTTCCTTTTTACAGACACAATATTTCTTCTTTATATAGAACTTTCTTTGAAGTCAGTTGACTTCAAATTAAAATTCTTTGTGTTTTTTGAAGAGATTTAAAAGACAGCTACAGGTACACACACGTGATCACACAAGCACACACACAAAGAATTGAAATGTAGGACAGTTTGAGAAAAAATTTGTGAATGAAAAAAATTCATGGAGTTAAAACAATAGAGTTTATAATTTTAATGTTTTGATGAAAAATAGCAACTATCATTTCATTCTAATCAAGATTTGTCTAAGAAAAGTAAATCATTCAGAATTATACTAATGTCATTTCTGCAATTTGTAAGCATGAATTTGAAAAATAGGAAAAAAAAAGAAAATTTAGGGTATTTTATATACACACTAATATTGGCTGACTTTTGCTGAATTAATTGAGCTGAACAATAGTTTGGCCAACATGTAGAAGCAGCTTAAAAGATCTATAATTGCAATATCAATATTTTTCATATTTTTATGCCTTCTAATATTGGAATAAACAAGCAAACAAGTGTTATCTAATTAGAATAAGTCTGGAACTATGGTCTTTTTTCAAAATTTTGATTATTCTTAAGAGGATTTACACTGGAATGAAGAATTAACTCTCAGTTTAGAATATCAGCTTAGGATGGAAGTGAATAGTATACAATGATTTTTAATCCACAATATTAGTTCATGAATTTTGCAAGAATAAATAAAAGTATGAATGTGCTCAAGTACTAAAATAAACTGAAACATTTTTTTCCTGAAACATTTTTTCCTTTTTTATGATTATTAAAGCTTTTTATTTTCAAAACATATGTGTAATTTTTAATATACACCCTTGCAAAACTTTGTGTTCAAAATTCTTTCCCTCCTTTCCCCCAACCCCCTTGCCTAGATAGCAATCCAATTATTGTGTTATGCAATACATGTGCAATTCTTCTACACATATTTACACAATTATCATGGTGCATAAGAAAAATCAGATCAAAAAAGAAAAAAAATGGGAAAGAAAACAAAATGAAAGCAAACAACAAGAAAAAAGTGAAAATAAATATGTTGTGATCCACACTCAGTCCTCACAGTCCTCTCTCTGGCTGCAGATAAGATCTCTTCATCACAAGACCATTGGAACTGGCCTGAATCATCTCATTGCTGAAAAGAACCAAGTCCATTACAATAGATCACCACATAATCTTGTTGCCATCTACAATGATCTCCTGGTTCTGCTCACTTTGCTTAGCATCACTTCATGTAAATCCTAGGCCTTTCTGAAGTTATCCTACTGAATCATTTATAAACAGACACACACACACACACACACACACACACACACAATACCTAAATTTATAGGATCCAGCCAAAGCAGTTTTTAGGGGGAGTTTTATATCTCTAAATCTTACCTGCATAAAATAGAGAAGGAGAAGCCCAATAAATTGGTCATGCAACTAAATAAGCTAGAAAAAGAACAAATTAAAGACCCCCCAATTAAATACCAAATTTGAAATTATGAAAATAAAAGGACAGATTAATAGAATTGAAAGTAAGAAAGCAATTATAGTAAACAAAACTAAAAGTTTCTTTTCTTATTAAAACATTAAAATAGATAAACCGTTAGTTAATTTGATTAAAAAAAAATAAGAAAATCAAATTGTTAATATCAACAATGAAAAGGGTGAACTTTCCACCAATGAAGAGGAAATTAGAGCAATAATTAAGAACGATTTTGCTTAACTGTATGACAATAAATTTGATATTCTATGTGAAATGGATTAATACTTACAAAAACATGCATTGCTCAGATTAACAGAGGAGGAAATACATTACTTAAATAGTCCCATTTAGAAAAATAAATTGAACAAGCTATTAATAAACTCTCTAAGAAAAAATCTCCAGCACCAAATGGATTTACATATGAATTATAGCAAATATTTAAAGATCAATTAATTCCAACTATTTTGAAAAATAGGGGAAGAAGGAATCTTATCAAATTTCTGTTATGATGCAGATATGGTACTGATACCTAAACCAAGTAGTGTCAAAGAGAGAAAGAAATTATAGACCAATTTCACTAAGGAATACTTATGCAAAAAATGTAAATATTAGCAAAGAGATTACAGCAAATTTTCCCCAGGATAATACACCAGGAATGCAGGGATGATTCAGTATTAGGAAAACTATTAGCATAATTGACTATATCAATCACCAAACTAATAGTATTCATATGATTATTTCAATAGATGCAGAAAAAAAATTGATAAAATCCAACACCCATTCCAATTAAAAAAAAAAAAAAACAACTAGAGAGCATAGGAATAAATGGAGTTTTCCTTAAAATGATCAGTAACATTTATTTAAAATTATCAGCAAGCATCATGTGTAATGGGATAAATTAGAACCATTCCCAGTAAGATAAAGGGTGAAACAAGGTTGTTCACTATCACCATTATTATTATTTTATTAGAAATATTAGCTTTGGGAATAAGAGAAGAAAAAGAAATGAAAGGAATTAAAGTAGGTCATGAGGAAACCAAATTAACACTCTGTGCAGATGATCTGATGGTATACTTAGAGAATCCCAGAGAATCAACTAAAAAACTACAAGGAACAATTAACAACTTTAACCAAGTTTCAGCATACAAAATAAATCCACATAAATCATTAACATTTTTTAATATTACCAACAAAGTCCAGCAGCAAGAAATACAAAGAGAAATTCCATTTTAAATTACTGTAGATAATATAAAATATTTGTAGTCTATCTGTCAAGGCAAAGTTGGAATTCTATGAACACAATTACAAAACACTTTCCACACAAATTAAGTCATATCTAATCTATTGGGAAAATAGCAAGTATTCAGGCCAAGCTAATATAATAAAAATGTCAATGCTACTTAAAATAATCTATTCATTGCCATACCAATGAAACTTCCAGGAAATTATTTTATAGACTTAGAAAAAAATAAAACAAAATTCCTCTGAAAGAACAAAAGGTCAAGAATTTCAAAGCAATTAATGAAAAAAATGCAAACTATATTATAAAACAGGTGTCTTCAAAACTATTTGAGACTAGCTAAGAAATAGAGTAGTTGATCAGGGGTTCATAAGACGCAATAATAATCAATGACTATAGAAATCTAGTGTTTGATAAGCCCCCAAATCCCACCTGCTTGGTTAAGAATTCACTCTTTGACAAAAATTGCTGGGTAAATTGGAAATTATTATGTTAGAAACTAGCATTGTCCCACATCTAACACCCTATACCAAGATAAAGTTGCAATGGGTTCATGGTTTACACGTAATGAGTGATATTATAAATAAATTATAAATAAATATAAATAAATAAATTGGAAGAACAAAGGAGAGTCTACCTCTCAGATCTATGGATAAGGAAGGAATTTGTGTCTAAAGAAAAACTGGAATACATTATGGAAGGCAAAATTGATAATTTTGAGTATATGAATTTAAAAAGTTTTTGCACAAACAAAACTAATGAAGACAAGTTTAGAAGGGAAGAAATAAAAAACTGGGAAAAATTTATATTCATGGATTCTGATAAAGACCTCATTTCTAAACTATACAGAGAATTGACTCAAATTTATAAGAATTCAAGCCATTTTCTAATTGATAAATGGTCAAAGGAGATGAATAGACAATTTTCAGATGAAGAAATTGAAACCATTTCTAGTTATATGAAAAGGTGCTCTAAATCACTATTGATCAGAGAAATACAAATTAAGACAACCCTAAGGTACCACTACACATGTCTCTGATTGGTTAAGATGATAGGAAAAGATAATGATGAATGTTGAATGGGATGTGGGAAAACTGGGACACTAATACCTTGTTGGTGGAGTTGTGAACTGATTCAACCATTCTGGAGAGCAATTGAGAAATATGCCCAAGGGATTTTCAAACTGCCCAGCAGTATATCCCAAAAGAGATCATAAAGGAGGGAAAGGGACCCATATATGAAAAAAATGTTTATGGGAACCTTTTGTAGTGGCAAGAACCTGGAAACTGAATTGATGCCCATCAAATAGAGAATGGTTGAATAAGCTATGCAATATAAACTTGTTATATAAATTATGATATACAAATGTTACGGAATATTGTTATTCTACAAGGAATGAGCAACAGGATGATTTCAGAGAGTTCTGGAGAGACTTACATTAACTGATGCTAAGTGAAGTGAGTAGAATCAGTAGAACATTGTATATGACAATAGCATAATATAGTATTTTCATTCTTTTTGTTGATGCCAACTTGCATTTCATTTTGTTTTTCTCATTTTCCCCTTTTATATCTGATTTTTCTTGTGAAGCATGATAATTATGGAAATATGTCTAGAAGAATTGCACATATTTAACATATATTGACTTATTTGCCATCTAGTAGAGGGCAAAATTTGAAATTCAAGTTTTTACAATGATGAATGTTGAAAATTATATATGCATATGTTTTGAAAATAAAAAAAACTTTCAAAAAGATATATTAGTGTTAGCAATAAAAAGAAAAAGACATTTAAAAAAATTAGAGTAGGTAATGAGGAAATCAAATTTCACATATGAGATGACATGATAGTATACTCAGAGATTCTTAGAGAATCAATTGAAAAACTACTACAAACAATTCACAGCTTTAGCAAAGTTGCAGGATACAAAATACATCCACAAAAATCATCAGGATTTCTATATGTTACCAATAAAATACAGCAGCAAACAGTTACAAAGAGCAATTCCTTTTAAACTTACAGTAGATAATATAAAACATTTGAGAGTCTATCTGCCAAGATAAAGTAAGGAATTACATAAACACCAGTACAAGACACTTTCCATCCAAATAAAGTCAGATCTGATCAATTGGAAAAATATTAAGTACGCATGGGTAAGTTGAGCTAATATAATAAAAGTGACTTCTACCTAAATTTTACCTAAATTAATTCTACCTAAATTAGTAATTCTATCTAAATTAATCTGTTTATTCAGTACCACATAATCAGACTCCCAAGAAATTATTTTGTAGAGCTAGAAAAAATAACAAAGTTCATTTGGAAGAATTTCAAGGATATTAATGATATTCTTGACCTTTTGTTCTTCCAGATAAAAATTTTCATTAATTATTCTAGATCCACAAAATATTTTTGGAGTAGTCTGATTGTTATGACAATAAATAAGTAAATCAATTTAGATAAAATTGTCTTTTATTATATTAGTTTAACCTACTCTCAAGCAATTGATTCTCCCCCTCCACCCCCAATTTTTTAGATTTGAGTTTCTGTGATATTTGCTTTGTAATTGTGTTCATATAGTTCTTTGGTTTATCTTGACAATAGGGTTCCAAATATTTTACATTGTTTACAGTTATTTTGAATGGTATTTCTTTTTCTCTTGATGCTGGACTTTGCTACTAATATGTAGAAATGTTGATAATCTTTGTGGATTTATTTTATATCCGCAACTTTGTTACAATAGTTAATTACTTCAAGTAGTTTTTTAGTTGATTCTTTATATGTATCATCATATTATTGGCAAAGCGTTATTGTTTTGTCTTTTCATTGCCTATATTAAGTCCTTCATTTTTTTTCTAATTATCAAAACTAAAATTTCTAGTATGATTGAACCCATATTGTCCATCTAATAATATTCCCAAGTCTCCTAAAACAGATACAGCTCTTATGACTTAGAAGTATCATCTTCCCAGATCAGAATGTAAACAAACAGTTTAAACTTATTGAATACCATGTTTTTATGTGTGTGTTGTGTGTGTGTGTGTGTGTGTGTGTGTAAAATTTTGTTTAGCTATGGCCTTTTTATTACATATGTTTGAAAGTCCTCTATTTTATTGAATATCCAGATTTCCCCCCAGAAGATTATGCTCAGTTTTGCTGAGTAGCTGATTCTTGGTTGTAATTCAAACTGCTTTGCTTTCTGTAGTATGATATTCCAAGCTCTCCAAACCTTTAATATAGGAACAAACTGCTAAATTCTATGTAATCCTGATTGTGACTCCTCAATATCTGAAGATTTTTTTGGGGGGGCGGGGGGAGGACTGGATGCTGTGTTTTTTCCTTGACCTGACAGCTTTGGAATTTGGCTACAATATTCCTTAGAGTTTTTATTTGGGGACATCTTTCAGGAGGTTATCAATGTATTCTTTTGATGATTTTTACACTCTGGTTCTATTAGGGTAGATTTTCTTAATTATTTCTTTAAAGATGCCATTCAGACTCTTTTTCTTGATCATAGATTTCAGGTAGTCAAATAATTCTTAAATTATCTCTCCTGGATCTATTTGTCAGGTCAATTCTTCTTCCAGTGAGGTTATTATATATTTTCTTCTACTTTTTCCCCCATTTATTTTATTCTCTTTGATTCTTGATGAATCATGGAGTATTTGAGCAATCCTAATATTTAAGGATTTTTTTTTTTTTTTGTAGTTTGCTTTTGTATCTCCTTTTCCATTTGGCTAAATCTACTTTTAAAATAATTGATTCTTCATTTATTTCCTTCCCCTCTTCCCAATTTGGCCAATTCTATTTTTTAAGAAATTATTTGCTTTTCAGTTTTTTTTGCTTCCTTTTCTAAGCTGTTGATTTTTTCCCCAAGTTTTCTTGCGTAACTACTTTTTTAAAACATTTTTTTTTCTTTTATCTCTCATATATGATTTAAAAATCCCTTTTGAACTCTTCTAAGAGAACTTTCTGCATTGGAGACCAATTCATGATTTCCTTTGATTTTTTTTCATATAGGCATTTTGACATTAATATGCTCTTCTAATTTTGTGTTTTTGTAGCTTTCTGTGGTTAGGGCTCTTTTTGTTATTGTTCATTTTTTAAAAAATAGTGTTCTGCTTCTGTTGTACAGGTTCTGGTCTTTTCAGCCTGGAACTCTTGGCTTCATATCTCTCTTCTTGATAAAGGTGATCTTTGTGAAGATGGAACTTAATCCCTTTGTGCTTCAGGAAGCTCCTAGGAAATTATTTCCTTTGTGAAAGACATACAGAATAAATGTAGTATATTCCCATCCTCAGAATTCTCCCAAATAAAAGATCATTAGATCATAAAATCACAGGAAAGAAAACTTAGTCTTCATCTGTTCCAACCTCTTTATCAAATATTTAAAGAAATTGTGGGCCAAAGAATTAGATTGTAAATAAATTAGAAGAACATAGGATAGTTTACCTCTCAAACCTACGGAGGAGGAAGGAATTTGTGACCAAAGAAGAATTAGATCATTATTGCTCACAAAAAAAGAAAATTTTGATTACATCAAATTAAAAAGGTTTAGTACAAACAAAACTAATGCAGACAAGATTAGAAGGGAAGCAATAAACTGGGAAAACATTTTTACAGTCAAAGGTTCTAATAAAGGCTTCATTTCTAAAATAGATAGAGAATTGACTCTAATTTGTAAGAAATAAAGCCATTCTTCAATTGATAAATGGTCAAAGGAGATGAACAGAGAGTTTTCAGGTGAAGAAATAGAAACTATTTCTAGCCATACAAAAAGATGCGCCAAATCATTATTAATCAGAGAAATGCTAATTAAGACAACTCTGAGATACCACTATATACTTGTCAGATTGGCTAGCATGACAGGAAAAGATAATGCTGAAATTTGGAGAGGATGTGGGAAAACTGGGTCACTGATGCATTGTTGGTGGAGTTGTGAAAAAAATCCAATCATTCTGGAGAGCAATTTGGAACTATACTCAAAAAGTTATCCAACTGTATATACCTTTTGATCCAGCAATGTTTCTACTAGGCTTATCCTAAAGAGATCTTAAAGAATGGAAAGGGACCTGTATGTGCAAAAATGTTTGTGGCAGCCCTTTTTGTAGTGGCTAAAAACTGGAAATTGAATGGATGCCCATCAATTGGGGAATGGCTGAATAAGTTGTGGTATATGATTGTTATGGAATATTATTGTTCTGTAAGAAATGACCAGCAGGATGATTTTAGAAAGGCCTGGAAAGACTTACATGAAGTGATGCTGAATGAAATGAGCAGGAACAGGAGATCATTGTGTACTTCAACAACAATACTATATGATGATCCGTTCTGATGGACATGGCTCTCTTCAACAATGAGATGAACCAAATCAGTTCTATTTGTTCAACAATGAAGAGAACCAGCTACATCCAGTGAAAGAACCAATGGGAAATGAATATGAGCCACAACATAGCATTTAGGGTTATGTTTGTGGCAGCCCTTTTTGTAGTGGCTAGAAACTGGAAATTGAATGGATGCCCATCAACTGGAAAATGGCTGAATAAATTGTGGTATATGAATGTTATGAAATATTATTGTTTGGTAAGAAATGACTAGAAGGATGATTTCAGAAAGGCTTGGAGAGACTTATATGAACTGATGCTGAGTGAAATGAGCAGAACCAGGAGATCATTTTATACTTCAACAACAATACTATATGATGATCAATTCTGATGGATGTGGCTCTCTTCAACAATGAGATGAACCAAATCAGTTCCAATTGTTCAATAATGAAAAGAACCTGCTATACCCAGGGAAACAACTATGGGAAAGAAGTGTGGACCACAACATAGCATTTCCACTCCTTCTGTTTTTGTCTGCTTGCATTTTTATTTTCCTTCTCAGCTTATTTTTTACCTTATTACCAAATCTGACTTTTCTTGTATAGCAAAATAACTGTATAGATATGTATACATATATTGTGTTTAACATATACTTTAACATATTTAACATGTATTGGTCTACCTGCCATCTTGGGAAGGGGGTGAGGGGAAAGAGAGGAAAAATTGGAACAGAAGGTTTTGCAAGGATCACTGCTGAAAAATTATGCATGCATATATCTTGTAAATAAAAAGCTACAAAAGAAAAGAATAGAAACTGAGGGCCAATCATGTTAAGTGATTTGTTGTTTATCTTTGTTTCTCTAAGATTACCAATGACATGTAAGTGAAATGAATTTAAGTGAGGCAGAGCTCATCTGGGGGATGGGGTGGGGAGTAAGAGGTGAAAAATTGGAACAAGAGGTTTGGCATTTGTTAATGCTGTAAAGTTACCCATGCATATATCCTGTAAATAAAAGGCTATTAAAAAAAAAAGTGAGGCAGAGATGTGCAAAATTATTAGTTTCACTTCTCTAGTCATTTCTGAGTTTAGAGGCAAGGTATAGATCAGAATGACTGACAGTGGCCATGGATGCAGAGGGGGGCCCTGGCCTTTTTAAATTAAGATCTTTCCATGTAATTAGTTTATCTGAGGCAACACATATTCAGTGATTAAAACCTAGGTAAAGTTGAAGCAAAATATGGCTTAGTTTGCTTTCTCAAAATCATCAGCCTGGGAAGAAGACCCTCAGTGCTTTTGGAAAGAAAAGGAACAATGTTTATTTACAATTACTCTGAATCATAAAATCCAAACAATGAGCAAGTGATGTTTGGACTTAGACCTATGGATAGTCGGTGGGAGGCAGAGTGATTAAAGACAAGCCAAGTAACTCCATTTGAATCTCAATTAATTATGTCAAAGCTAAATTTTAAGAAAGCATAAATGAAAACTACACAAGAAAGTGATTTACACAAGGTCACACAGATAGAAGCACATGTAGGATGTGAACTCTTTTATAAATAAATTATTCATATCTGATATGTTAAAACAACATATTTCTTTTCTGTTATTTTCAGGATGAAAATAAAATATTCCATATTAGATACAAAATGTCAAAGGTAAAAAACAACTTAAGATTTTAATGAAGAGTAATCTCTAGGCAAATTTCTTTCTAAAAGGAAAAAAAAAGTTATTCATCACAAGGTAAAAGTTGTAATTAAGTCTAACTTTTTGGATGTCCAAGGATAAAACTGAAAAGATGACCACATCAATATATATATACATATATATATGTGTATATATATTTGCTTATTTATATTGATTTTTGCTTAGTTGTTCATTTTAACCATTTTCAAATGTCCACAAATACATGGATTTTTTATCATTGGAAAAGGAATTTCATTTGATTGAACAAGTACTACCAGTATTTAATAATTAGCACAATTATTTAAATGGCAATAAATCAATTATGGTAAAGGGCAATCCAAAACATTGAGATTTTGTTTGTTACTAGATTTTTTTTTTGCCTTTAAAATGTATTTTATGAATATTTGTTATATAACTTAGTAACCTTTACATTTCTTTTATATTACTTTAGAGTTGAATGCTTACATATATAAAATATTTCAAAAGGCTAAACTAGCCTTGAAGTTATACGTATTTTTTGTAGTAGTAATGTAAATATATACACACGTCTGTAAAAAATCACAGGTGTTACATGTATATACAATCAAATATATCACAGGTATATGTAATCATGCATAAACATATATTACATGCATATGTGGATATGCACATAAATTTCTCCTATGTTAAATACATGGTGACTTTATACAAGAGTACAAAACATTAAAAAAAAATAAAAACCTCACAACTTTCATTTTAGGAAATATTGAATGGACTAACTCTATCACTTAAGGATCAAGTTAGATTTTATCATCTTTTATAATTCATTAGAATTCCTCTTAAACACTGTTTCAAGAATCTTCTAGGTGTTTATGCTGCAGCAAGATAAAATGCATAGACGTATGTTGCTGTATAATAAATCTCTTTCATGCTTTTCCATTGGAGAAGCAGAGTATTCTGACCTTGGAGAAGGGCTATAATCTTGTGTCTTTATGAAGATGAGAAAGCAGCTTTGTCAAGAACAAGTAAAACCTAGATGGTCTGGGACTATCTAACTATTGCTTAATCTTCTTAAAATACTAAAATAAATCTTTTTATTCATTTTTATATTAACATATTTCAATTTTATTACAATTTGTTACTTTTTTAAACTCTAAAATAGAAGGCAGCTGGAGGAAAAAAAAAATGCTAGAAAAGCAGACTCTTAAAGGAGAACTTTCCAGCCAAAGGAACTACAGGGAAGCTTGTTTTAAATCCACATAAAAAAGACAAGGAGGAAAGATCAAGTCAGCAAGAACAAATTAACCCATAAAACTAGAAAGGAGGAGGTAGTAAACAGAAAGCTGCAAGTTGAAAAGTGAGGTTTATTAGTTGACTATTGAATTTTTTCTTCCTGATCCCCTCCCTTTCTTTTACTTATAAGAGATTTAAACAAGATAATAGCCACTGTTATTTTGCAGATGTTTTATTTGTACTGAATGTTCTGCGTGGTCTTCGATGTCTTCTTGATTTGTTGTATATGAATTTATTCACTGAATTTTACTTAGGCCTCCATGCATGTGCATGTCCTTACACACACACACACGCAAATACACACACACACACACACACACACACACACACCCCACGTACATTAAAGAGAAACACAAGATAACTGACTCATGGGATGTAAAGATGCAATTTTGTTGCGTGTGTGTGTGTGTGTGTGTGTGTGTGTAAACACTCGTACATATATCCACACACACACACACACACACACTATATATATATATTCATATAGGCACATATATACATTAGTATATATAAATAAATACATTATTACACACATATGTATTTGTGTTTATGTTTTCATTTAGATTTAATTTTAGGTTCATCTGAATATATCCAGCAATAGCAAATATAAAAGAAAATGGGTAAATTTCCATTCAACACAACATATTAGTTCACAAGCCACTGTCAGAAATAATTGAAAAATTTGCCCCCCCCTTTTTTTTTAATGGAGGAGTCCATGTTAGTTTGGAAAAGAGCTAAGAGTAAGGTGGGGGTGGAATAGGGCAAAGTCTTATTGGTGTCCTCAATTATTTAAAAAAAAGATGTTATGTGGAGTATGTAGATTTATTATTTTTTATATCAGAGGAACAAATCCAAAATAATGGGTAGAATTTTCAAAGAATAAATTTAGGTTAAATGTCAGGGGTGGGAGAAATAATAACAAATAAGAACTTCCTAACAATTATATTATTTCAAAGTAGAAACAGTGATGTTGAAGAAGCCTTGATGGCAGTGGTGATGTGGAGGGATTGAGGCTCTTGCTTCTTTGAGGTATTCAAGAAGAACCTGTAATAGTAGTTAGTGTTATAGTAGTGATTCTTTTCATAGCAGGGTCAAACTAGATGATACTGATCTCTATTCCAATAGAGATTATATAATTCTCCGATTATAATATTTTCATCCCCTTTTACTTATTCTTCAATACAATGTATATTTATTTGTGAATAATCTAACCTACTTTTAGGCAGGAACATCTTTTCATATTGGACTGTATATTCTGAGTACCTAGCACAAATTTTATGTAGAGGAACTTAATAAATATTTGTTGGATTGCAGTAGATCACTCCCTAATAGAATTAAATGGAAGTGGGACTTTTTGTTATTCATTTATTCTTTTGACTTCAGCACTCAAATGCATGTTGCTGTTATTGAGTTGCTTCAATGCTGTCCAATTCGTTTTTATCTCATTTGGAATTTTCTTGGAAAAGATACTAGAATGGTGTCATATTTTCTCCCAAAAATGTTGCTTATCAAATAATTGTTTGAAGATTTAAATGTTGGACCAAAAACATTTAGTGTTAATAAATTATATATATATATATATATATATATATATATATATATATATATATTATCATCAACACTCATTATTAATTAGTTTTTTTGTTGTTGTTTAGTCATTTCTGTCAAATTCAACTCTTCATGATCCATTTTGGAGTTTTCTTGGCAAAGATACTGGAATGGTTTGTCATTTTTTTTTTTCTCCAGTTCATTTTACAGATGAGAAACAGAGGTAAAAAGATTAAGTGGACTTGCTCAGGGTCTTATAGCTAGTAAATGTCTGAGGCTAGTCTTCCTGATTCCAAGCTCAGTGGTCCATCCACTGGACCTCCTGGCTCTCTCCTTAATGGAAATAATTGCTTTATTACTTATTACTTAAACATGTGTTAGAAGTAGACAATATATTTTCTTTCTTTTCTTTCTTTCTTTCTTTCTTTCTTTCTTTTTCTTTTCTTTTCTTTTTTTCTTTTTGGCAATTGGGTTTAAGTGACTTGCCCAGCTAGGAAGTATTAAGTGTCTGAGGCCGAATTTGAACGCAAGTCCTCCTGACTTCAGGGCCGGTGCTCTATTCATTGTGCCATCTAGCTGCCCCACAATGTATTTTCTTTATCAAATATTTGGGTGTAAGATTAATCAAATAATTCAACTTTTCCTCAAAAGATGAATGTAAACATTTTCTAAAATAATAAAATAATTGAAAATTATCTAGAATTACAAATACAAATTTACTGATTCAGCATTCCTCTTTATTTTAGCATGTATATACATGATTCTCAGCAATACAATTATTCAAGACAACTCTCACAGAGTTATAATAAAAAAAATGCTCTCTACCCCATAGAAAGAACTTATGAAATATGAATACATAGAAGGCATACTTTAAAAATGTCTTTATTTTTCTTGAATTTTATTTTTTTTGTCCATATTTTCTTTTACAACATAACTATTATGGAATTTTTTATGTGAATATACATTTATAATCTGAATTGAACTGGTTGCCTCCGGGAATAAGGAAAGAGGAAGGAGGAAGAGAATTTGATACTCAACGTTTTAAAAACAAATCTTAAAAATATTTTTTACACATAACTTGGGAAAAAATAAAATACTAAATAAATTTAATAAAGAAGAAAAGGAAAGGAAGAGAAATGATTTTCTTAGGGTTACATAACTAAGAAGTTATTGAGTCAGATTTTTTTCCACTCTACTATATGTCTTAGTTAATTAGAGCAAAAATGTCCATATTTCTGAAAAGGAAAATAATAAATGTTCAGGATATGTAGTTAAAACAGAACACTAATGCATTCTTGGTAGAGTTGTAAAATGATCTAATTACTTATTATAGAAAGAAATTTGGAACTATACCCTAAGAAATGTGAACCTGCATATGTCCTTTGATCCAGGGATATTACTACTAAATCTATATCCCAAAGAGATTGGGGGGGGGGGAGGACTTATCTACATACAACCATTTTTAGGAGCTCTTTTGCTCTTTTTGGGTTGACAAAGAATTGGAAATTTGGGGGGAGGATGCTCATTGGAGCGGGGGGAATGACTGAACAATTTGTGACATATGATTGTAATAGAATTTCCTTTGCTATAAGAAATAATGGTTAAATTTCAGAATATATTTCAGAAGAATATATTCAAAATAATTTCAGAAGAAACCTTTTAAAGATTTGTATGAAAAATATAAAATGAAATGAAAAAACCCAGGAGAACATTGACATAGTAACAACAATATTGTAAAATAATCAAGTGGGAATGACAGCTGTTCTTGGTAATATTATGATCCAACATAGCTTTGATTATTTCATCTGAAAGCTTCATATCTTTTGGTTATTTCTCAATTGGGGGGTGACTCTTACTATTATAAATTTGATTCAATTATGTAAATGTTTATTTGATTAGAGAAACTTGCTTCAAAATTTTTTCAAAGTTACAATTGATAAATGTATTTCCTTCATCCCATTCTAAACCCTATTTATTCTGTTTTCTCTCTCCTTTCACCCTTTCCTTGTGCAAAAGTATTTTGATTTTGACTATTTCTCTCCCCTGTCTTTCCTTCCTTCTAACTCAGTCCTCCCCACTCTTATTCTCTTCTCCTCTTTCTTGTGGGGTAAGATAGATTTTTATATAAAATTGAGTGTGTTTGTTATTCTCTTTTTGAGACAATTCTATTGAGAGTAAATTTCATTCACTCTTGTCTCCTTCTCACTCTGCCAAACTAGTGGAAATTTTTTGTCTCTTTTATACAAAATACTTTACCCCATTCTACTTCTCCCTTCCCTTTTCTCCTAGTAGATTTTTCTCTCACCCTTTTAATTTTATTTTTTAATTTATTTTTTTTTTGTCTTTAATGAGACAAGTGTAGTTAACTCACTTGCCCAGGATCACACAGCTAGGAATTGTTAATTGTCTAAGGCCATATTTGATCCCAGATCCTCCTGACTCCGGGGCAGGTCTTTTAACTATTATTCCATTTAATTTCCTACTTTAAGTATATATTTTTAGATATCATCCCTTCATATTTAACTAATATCTGTGCCCATTATATATATTCTTTCTAACTTCCCTAATAATAATAATAGTTATTATTGGATTATTTTATATATATCAACACTTTCTTCACTATACCATGATTGCCTCTAAATACTGAAAAGCATTTTGAAAATTACAAGTTCTATGAATATGAAATGTATCCAGGACAAGGGATAACTGATAGATAGTTCATGTACTTTACTGATAGTCTTATTTCTTTTTCAAGAGAAAAGTTTCTGGTGCATTGGGTAGACCTCCAATAGTACACCAATGAAAGAACTGGATAAGCCCTTAACTATTGCATGCTTCAGTTGCTCATCTATAAATGGGGATAATAATAACAAATTCTAGGTTTTTTGTGAGGATAAAATAAGATATTTATAAAAAAGTCTTTCATACTTAAAGCCCTATATAAAAGCCAACTATAATAGTAACAGGAAAATCTGTATTCTGATTCCATCAGCTAGGAAATTTCCACCTAAGAAAGTATAAATGCAGGTGGGTACATACTGTGAGACTTAGAGTTGTTGAGAATACTGAGAGATTTATTTATTACTCCACACTAATGTAGCCAGTATGTGTCAGAAGGAAGATTTAAATTCTTCCTGGATCTCTATCTACTATACCCTGTGATATGTCTAACTTCACTTTTTATTTGTGAAAATTTATTTCCTGAACAAACATCCTTGCCTTCTATCCTCTTTCCATTTTCTCACTATTTCAAACAATCACAATAGTAAGATAGTTGATTCAAAATATATAAAAAAGATATTGTGACTTGCAGTATAAGGTGTATTTGAAGTATATTATGGGAAGGTGGCAAGATGGCATAGTTAGGAAAGACTCATCTTTCTGAGTTCAAATCTGGCTTTTAGAAACTTATCAGCTGTATGATCCTCAGCAAGTCATTTAATTTTGTTTGCTTTCATTTTCTCATCTGTGAAATAAACTGAAAAGGAAAAACCATTCTGGAATCTTTGCTAAAATAAAAAAAAAAAATGTTTCAGGAAGAGTGGGATATAAATGAAAATGACTTACTGAACATAGAATCATTAGTCCAGAATTGGAAATGACTTCCAAAGATATCTAGTCAAAACATTTATGTTTTGTATTTTATATGTATGGAAATAGAAGCAAAAGATGATAAAGTAATTTGCTCTATGTCACATGGGTAGTGAGTTTCATAGGTAGGATCTGAATCTAAATTTTTTTGTTATTATATTGTGTTATTGCTAGTTACCTCCCAAGACTACTTTGTTGAATTAACATGATGCAAATTGTCAAAACAAATATAATGATGTGAAATTAGTCTTGTAGGGTAATAGGAATTTTATATGCGTGTATGCACATATGCATGTGTGTGTGTGTATGTATGTATATATATATATATATATATATATAACTGTGATCAATTCAACACCATTAATAGACATGTTTAGGCATATGCTTTTAGAAGCAAGTTAGACTAGATATAAAACAGACTATTCATCCAATGATAAATTTTCTTTTTTTCTTTTTTCTTTTTTTTTTATTTAATAGCCTTTTATTTACAGGATATATACATGGGTAACTTTATAGCATTAACAATTGCCAAACCTCTTGTTCCAATTTTTCACCTCTTACCCCCCTACCCCCTCCCCTAGATGGCAGGATGACCAGTAGATGTTAAATATATTAAAATATAACTTAGATACACAATAAGTATACATGACCAAAACGTTATTTTGCTGTACAAAAAGAATCAGACTCTGAAATTGTACAATTAGCTTGTGAAGGAAATCAAAAATGCAGGTGTGCATAAATATAGGGATTGGGAATTCAATGTAATGGTTTTTAGTCATCTCCCAGAGTTCTTTTTCTGGGCATAGCTAGTTCAGTTCATTACTGCTCCATTAGAAATGATTTGGTTGATCTCGTTGCTGAGGATGGCCTGGTCCATCAGAACTGGTCATCATATAGTATTGTTGTTGAAGTATATAATGATCTCCTGGTCCTGCTCATTTCACTCAGCATCAGTTCGTGTAAGTCTCTCCAGGCCTTACTGAAATTATCCTGTTGGTCATTTCTTACAGAACAGTAATATTCCATAATATTCATATACCACATTTATTCAGCCATTCTCCAACTGATGGACATCCATTCAGTTTCCAGTTTTTAGCCACTACGAAAAGGGCTGCCACAAACATTCAATGATAAATTTTCAAATTATAATAGCCTATAACATGGATATAATAAGCAACTATACTGCAAAGAATATGTTTGAAGTTGAAAGAACTTGGGTCCAAATACTTACATTCAATAGCAATGTGATCATATTTATGTAATTTAACTACCATCAATCTCAGTTTTCTCATCTATAATTTGGGTTTGATAATAACTATAGCACATAACTTATAGGTTTTTGTTTTGTTCAAATTAAATGATGTAAGCAACACAAAACAATAGACATTCCAGTAATTATCTTGTGATCAATTAATATTTATTAAGGAACTGTTACACCCTAGGAACCAAGCAAGGTTCGGGGAAACAAAGATAAAAATCATATTTCTACTATCAGGGATCTTATTTTCTTTTTAAAAAATTATAATATCATTATCATCTTCTCTTTTCCCTCATGCTCTAATTTTTGTCATAGAAAAGTCACTGGTTTTTGAGTCAGAGCTGAGTACAAATCTGTGATCTCTTTATCAGTCAACCCTAAACAAAACAACTCACATCTTTAGGCATCAGTTTTCTCATTTATAAAATTACCCTGTTGGATTGTATGATCTTGAAATCCCCATTCACCTCTAGGCTCTGTGATTATGAATACCACCACTTTCTACATCTTCACCTTACCTTAACTCCTTTTCTCTTTCACTCCCAGCTAATGACTGAATTAAGTTTTCCAGAAGTTTAAGCAGATTTTAACCCCCACACCCAACACTGTGCTCCTGATTATTAAAAGTTCATTGTAACTACTTTATCCATCTTCTTCTCATGCTGCTTTCTTCCATTTCCTTTCCTCTAAACCGGCATTCTGCCGATTGACTTTTGGGTCCTGGACTCTCAATTGGCATGAGTGTAACTTTGTGTAGCTGCTCCTAACCCTCTATGAAATACTCTGGCTATCTTCCTGCAATGCTCTATTCTTTCTATAGCAAATTGGAATGCATCATCACAAAACAAGTACCATTAGATGTCTTGCCATTTCATCTCAGAGTCAAGATATAACAGTCCAAATTCTTATTTATTGAAGCTTAAAACTGCACTGAGATTTTTGAAATATAATACTCTGTAGTTCTCCTATCTCCCTTTCCTTCCTTCCTTCCTCTCTCTTCAGGGATGAAGTTATATATAAAGCAAAAATTATATTTAAATATTGACTTTCATCATTTTTCTTTTCCATGAGACAATTTTAATAGTCATGTTTATATGCTAATATAGCCTTTATATAGGAAAGTCACTGTCACACTTTAAAATTATATTTTAACCTTTACATATTTCAAAAATAGCTACTGGATCCAAGTATAATTGATTTTATACACATATCATATGTATACATATACACATATGCACATAGACATGTGTGTGTGTGTGTGTGTGTGTGTGTAGGTGTGTGTGGGTATGTGTGTGTGTGTGTCTGTGAAGAGAGAGAGCAAGAGATAGAGAGAGAGAAGTTCATAATTTAGAAATAGATAACTGTTAGTAACACTTGAAAAATGGGGTTATTTGCTCACTGCTGGTAATCATGTAATTTGGCTTAGTGATGAATCAAACATCAGCCAGACTCATTAGATAAAGTTCCCACAGTTCTATATTTAAATAACTAAGTGGTACCATGCTGCCTCTAGTTGTCTTTGGAGCAACTATAGATTTTGACAGGTGGTACAAAAGGTTAAAATTGTGACTTGCAAGGAGAATCCCAAAGGATCAAACATAAGATAGTTTGCTTCTCTGAGGCAAAAATAGTGTACCTAGGGTATAGAATGATGAATTTAGAGTCAATATGGCCAGAGTTTTAAACACAACTCAAATAGCAGCTTTATGACCATGGGCAAATCTCTTATTTTATTTTGTGTTCAATTTCCTCATCAGAAGAATGTATTTAATATTAGTAGCACTTCCCTCATTATGTTATTATAAACACAAAACAAGATATTATATTAAGAACTTTGCAAATTTAAAAAAAAACACTATTATATAGTAAATGTCAGTTTATTAACATTTTATATTTGGTACTTTAGAAAGAATATTGAATTTAGAGTCAGAGAACCTAAATTAAAATCCTAGCTCTTCAACTTATTTCTGGTGTGACAATAAACAAGTCATTAATCACTGTGAGCCTCAATTTCTTAACCTATAAAACTAGAAAGGTATACTAAATTATGTCCCTTTCATCTTTAAACTTATGGCCCCGTGATAATGTACATCCTCTTCTACACACACACACACACACACACACACACACACCCCTAAAGAATATATCTCCACTACATGATAAAAATAAAGCTGAGAAAACTTTTCAGCATTGAGACTAAGAACTTATTAATTGCAAGCCAAATGTGTAATCTAATACTTAACACATGAAATTTTAATTCAAAGATAATTGTGGGTGCACAAACTATCCTACTGTCAAAAAGGTGGCATGGTCCTTGGAGTTTAGAGGGTCAATCAGAATCCATTTCATTCACCAAGCCAATAGGGATTGTTTTTGTACTTGGGGTTAGTTTCACATTTAGAGACAATATAGAGCATAATTGAGCAAAATTTGTGCATATGTGTGTATCAGTTGTGGTGGTGGGGAGGGAGGAATGATTCATATGTCTCCTATAAACCCATTACTTTCCCCCTACAAATAACAATGTTAAGTATTTAGTAAATCATAATGACTGCTCTACTCTGATGCTAAACTATCTAGTAGTATGTACTCTGTTAGGAAAATGAATATTTTGTTATTCTGAGCATGTCTGATATAGAAAACTGCTGATCTTTCATTGATACGCATAAAGTAATCAGCCAAGTGTAGTAACTTGATTCCACTGAGTATACAGTTGATATTTTGTGATCAATTTAGAGACCTAACTAAATTGGAAACACATTATAGATCTTGATAATATGAAAACAAAATTAAGAGTTTCAATATGTGAAATGTGAGAAAACTACCATTGATAGAAGCTGTGAATTTGAATGCTGAGTGTATTAAGCTGTATGTCATATTATAAAGCTAGCATAAATTACCCAAGCTTTAAGCAAGAAAGCCTGTGGTTGTTATTAAACTGAATTTATTTTCACTTTAAGAATGAGCTTAGGAGTTCTGGGGGGCAGAGCCAAGATGGCTAAGACTACATGGTTCTCTTTGACCTTCTCTACAACCCTCATAATAATTAAGAAATCCAGCCTCTGAATTAGCTCTGCACCAGCAGAACCCACAAATATTGGGAGTGCAACAAGTTATCAACAGAAGATAATTTTGAAGATCACCAGAAAAAGTCTATTTCAATTGGAAATGGAAGGGAGACAACCAGAGTAACCAGCTGAGTACAAACACCAGTGAAGACAGAACAGAGTCCCAGGATAGTGCAGTCTCAGTGCGGTGGTGCAGACTTCACGTGGCAGAGAATGTACGGGTGGAAACAGACCAGATCAGAAACAGGAGGGAAGCAGCCTAACAAAGACAGCTAACCACAAACACTGGAGCAGACAGAGCAGAGTCCCAGGGCATTGTTGACTCTGCAGCAGAGAATCTATGGGGAGGAATCCACAAGAATCTACAGCTGTGTTGGCCACTCTGCCCTGGTTGCATGCCAGTAGATCGGCAGAGAAGTTATAAAACATTCAACACAGACACAAAAGATCAATAAAGAACTCCAAAATTCCAGAATCTCATGGGATCTAGCCATGCCCACTCAGTACCAGGACTAAATCAGCACTGACCTAGCACAGCTCTGGCTGCTTGGAAAACCCCTCTTGCCCTAAAGGCAGACTTTAACTTCAAAAAAAAAAAAAAAAAAAAAAAAAGAGTAAAAGAGTAAAGAGGATTCTAATAATTGATAGCTTTTATGGAAAAAGAGAAGAACAAATTTCAAACCCTGGAGATTAAAGGCAGATTGCCTCCAGATGAAGCCCCAAAAGTAATATAACCTCGTTCCCATCACACAAAGCTCTCCTCGAAGAAATTTAAAAGGATCTTAAAAGAGAGCTAGAAGAAAAATGGGGAAAGTAAATGAAAAAATTGCAAGAGGGTCTGGAAAAGGCAACACAGAAACTATCTGAAGAAAATTCACTACAAAATAGACTTAGTGATATGAAAAAGGCATATAATTCATTAAAAGATAAATTTGATAAAATGGGAAAAGAAAGCAACCCCCAGAAAAACAGAATTTGTGAAACATAAAAAGAAAATAACTTCTCAAAAAACAGAATTTGTGAAATGGAAAAAAAGTAACTCCTTAAAAAACAAAATTTGTGAAATGGAAAAAAAAAATTACATAGAACAAAATAACTCATTTAAAAATTCAACTGGACAAATACAAAAAGAAATTTAAAAAAAGTAAGTGAAAAAAATAATTCACTAAAATTTAGAATTGAACAAATGGAAATGAATGACTCAATGAGACAAGAATCAATCAACCAAAACCAAAAAAAAAAGAAAGAAAAAGTAGAAAAAATGTAAAATATCGAATTGGGAAAACAACCAACCTGAAAAATAGGAAACAATTTAAGGATTATTGGACTCCTTGAAATACACAATGAAAAAAAGAGCCTAGACACTAGCTTTCAGGAAATTATCAAGGAGAACTGCTCAGATATTGTGACCACTTAGGTCACTGATTGTTAGTCTTACCTTATCCCAGGCCTTTGGACTTCTCTGGTTGCTGCCTCATCAACCAGCAGTTCTTTGTTCAATAGAGCACCCGTATACAGGAGCTTGCAAGCACAAGTCTTTATTGAACATTATCACATCCCGCACTCCTCCTACTTCCTGGTCCCCACTACTTATATTGGGTCTATGAGGTCACACGCACAACCAGTAAGAGAAGGAAATGTTTCCCGTTGATGATGCATTCTCAATACAACCAGAGTTTCCACACTCATGGCAGTTCCTTAGAGATACAGAGATCACATCTGGGAGCTTCAGGCAATAAAGGCTTTTTCCTATCTTGTTGCACCATGTGAGGTTCCTCCCCTGAGCCTTACAGGATATCATAGAAACAGAAGGTAAAGTGACCATTGAAAGAATCCATCAAATGCCTCCTGAAAGAGATTCCAAAATTAAAACCTCAAGGAATATCATGGCTAAATTTGAGAACTATCAGATCAAGACAAAAATATTACAAGCAGCCAGAAGAAACAATTCAATAACGAGGAGCCACAATAAAGATTACGTGGGATCCAGTAGCTTCCAGTTCAAATGATCAAAGAGCCTGGAATCTGAAGGCAAAGGAACTTGGAATGCAGCTAAGAATAAATTACCCTGCTGAATTGAGCATTTGCTTTCAGGGAAAAAGATGGACATCCAATGAAACTGGTGAATTCCATTTATTTTTGATGAAAAGACAAGAGCTAAACAAAAAAATTTGACTTCCAAATATACAACTCAAGAGAAGCATAAAAAGATAAAAAAAAAAAAAAAACTCTTGAGAACTGTATTTCTGTTATGAGTATACATTGAAAATATATGTATAATATGATTTTACTGTTATAATTTTAAAAAGAAACTAGAGATAGAAAGGGGATTGTAACAGAAAAAAGGGGGAAAGGAAAGGTAAAATGAGGAAAATTATATCTCAGGAAGAGACAAGGAAAATATTTTATAATTGAGGGAAAGAAAAGAGGGTGACAAATATTGCATGAATCTTACTGTCATCAGATTTGGCCCAAAGAAAGAATGTTAGATATATTTGGTTTCACTGAGAAACACATCTCATCTTATAGAAAAGTGGGAGGGGAAAGGGGAAAAAGGAAGGGGCAAGCTAAATGGAAAAGACAAAAAGTAGGGGAAAGGTATAAGAAAGGGGGCTTCTCTAAAGGGGAAGGACTGCTTGAGACAAGTAGTGCTCATAAGTAAAATACTGGGGAGAAGGGAAAGGAGAAAAGGAAAGAAAAAATTATAATTTGGTGTTAATAAGATGACAGTAAATACAGAATTAGCTATTTGAAATGTAAATGTGTATGAGGTTAACTCTCCCATAAAACATAAGTGGATAGCAGACTGGATTAAAAGTCAGAATCCTACAATATGTTTACAAGAAAGGCATTTAAAGCAGAGTGATACAAGGTAAAGGTAAAAGGCTGGATCAGAATCTATTATTCTTCAGGTGAAATCAGAAAAGCAGGGGTAGCCATCCTTATCTCAGATCAAACAAAAGCAAAAATTGATCTGATTAAAAGAGATTAGGAAGGAAACTATATCTTGCAAAAGAGTATCATAAATGACGAAGCAATATGAATATTAAATATAAATGTACTAAGTGGTGTAGCATCTAAATTCCTAAAGGAAAAGTTAAGAGAGTTGCAAGAAGAAATGGACAGCAAAACTATAACAGTGGGAGATCTCAACCTTCCTCTCTCAGAGCTAGATAAATCAAACCACAAAATAAATAAGAAAGAAGCTAAAGAGGTAAATAGAATACTAGAAAAACTAGACATGATGGATCTTTGGAGAAAATTGAATGGAGAGAGAAAGGAGTATACTTTCTTCTCTACAATTCATGAATTCTATGCAAAAATTGACCATCTATTAGGACATAAAGACCTTAAATTCAAATGCAGAAAGGTAGAAAGAGTAAATGCATTTTTTTCAGATCATGATGCAATAAAATTATATTCAATAAAAGGCCAGGGGAAAATAGACCAAAAAGAAATTGGAAACTATATCTCATCCTAAAGAATGAATGAGTGAAACAGCAAATCATAGACACAATCAATAATTTCATGCAAGAGAATGACAATAATGAGACAACATACCAAAATTTGTGGGATACATGCAAAGTGGTAATAAGGGAAAATTTTATATCTCTAGATGATTATTTTCATAAAACAGAGAAAGAGAAGACCAAGAAATTGTACTTGTAACTAAAAAAATATAGAAAAACAACAAATTAACCCCCCAATCAAATATCAAACTTAAAATTCTAAAAATAAAAGGAGAGATCAATAAAATTGAAATAAAAAACTATTGAATTAATAAAATAAACTTAAAATGGTTTATAAAAAATGTTTTATGAAAAAAAACAAAATAGATAAACATTTAGTTAATTTGATTAGAAAAATGAAAGAGGAAAATCAAATTGTTAGTCTCAAAAAGAAAAAGGAGAACTATCCACCAATGATGAGGAAATTAGAGCAATAATTAGGAGTTACTTTGTCCAACTTTATGCCAATAAATTTGACAACCTAAGTGAAATGGAGGCATACCTATAAAAATATAGATTGCCCTGATTAACAGAAGAGGAAATATATTGAATAGTTCCATTTTAGAAAAAGAAATAGAACAAGCTATTAATCAACTCCCTAAGAAAAAATCCCCAGGAGCAGATGAATTTGCATGTGAATTCTACCAAACATTTAAAGAACAATTAACTCCAATACTATGTAATTATTTGAAAAAATAGGGAATGAAGAACTCCTACCAATTTCCTTTTATGACACAGACATGGTACTGATACCTAAACCAGGTAGGATGAAAAGAGAGAAAGAAATTTATAGATCAATCTCCCTAATGAATATTGATGCAATAGTCTTAAATAAAATATTAGCAAAGAAATTACAGATAATCATCCCCAGGATAATACATTATGACCAAGTAGGTTTTATACCAGGAACGCAGGGCTGGTTCGATATTAGGAAAACTATTAACATAATTGACTATATTAATAACCAAATTAACAAAAAAATGAGTATCTTAATAGATGCAGAAAAAGCATTTGATAAAATCCAAAACCCATTCCTATTAAAAACACTAGAGATTGTAGGAATAAGTGGACTTTTCCTTAAAACAGTCAGTAGCATCTAATTGAAACCATCAGCAAGCATCATATATAATGGGGATAATCTAGAACCATTCCCAATAAGATCAGAGATGAAACATGGTTGCCCACCATCACCATTGCTATTCAATATTGTATTAGAGATGCTAATCTTGGCAATAAGAGAAGAAAAAGAGATTAAAGAATTATAGTAGTTAATGAGGAACCCAAATTATCATTCTTTGCAGATGATATGTTAATATACTTAGAAAACCTTAGAAAATCAACTAAAAATATTAATCCACAACTTTAGTAAAGTTGCAGGATACAAAATAAATCCACATAAATCATCAGCATTTTTATACATCACTAGTAAAATCCAACAGCAAGAGATACAAAGAGAATTCCATTTAAAATAACTGCTTTAATTTTTAATTTAATTTTTTGTTTAATGTTTTAAATTAAATTGAAATTTTTTTAATTTTTAAATTTGTTTAATGTTTAAATTAAAATAAGTGTTTTAAATCAAATTTTTAATAAATGGGAATTTATCTGCTAAGGGAAAGTAAGGTTTATAATAAGGAAATCTACAAAACACTTTCCATACAAATAAAGTCAGATCTAAGCAATTGGAAAAATATCAAGTGCTTGTGAACAGGTCGAGCAAATATAATAAAGATGACAATACTCCTTAAGCCAATCTATTTATTTAGTTCTATACCAATCAAACTCCCAAGAAACTATCTTACTGAACTAGAAAAAATAACAACAAAATTCATCTGGAAGAACAAAAGGTCAAGAATTTCAAAGGAATTAATGAAGAGGAAAGCAAAAGAATGTGTCCTAGTTGTACTGTATTTAAAACTATATTATAAAGAAGCAGTCATCAAAGCCATTTGATACTGGCTAAGAAATAAAGTAGTTGACCAATGGAAAAGATTAGCTTCACAGAACAAAATAGTCAATGAGTATAACAATCTATCATTTGATAAACCCAAAGGCCCCACCTTTTGGGATAAGAATGCACTATTTGACAAAAATTGCTGGGAAAATTGGAAACTAGTATGGCAGAAAGTGGCACAGACCCACACCTAACATCATATACCAAGATAAGGTTTAAATGCGTTCATGATCTAGTCATAAAGAATGATACTATAAATAAATTAAAATAACAAAGGATAGTTTACCTCTCAGATTTGTGGAGGAGGAAGGAATTTGTGACCAAAGAAGAACTAGAGATCATTATTGATCATAAAATAAACAATTTTGATTATATTAAGTTAAAAAGGGTTTGTACAAATAAAACTAATGCAGACAAGATTAGAAGGGAAGCAATAAAACAGGGGAAACACTTTTTACATCCAAAGGATCTGATAAAGGCCTCATTTCTAAAATATATAGAGATTTTATTCAAATTTATAATAGTTCAAGCTATTCTCCAATTGATAAATGGCCAACGGATATGAATAGACAATTTTCAGATGAAGAAATTGGAACTATTTCTACTCATATGAAAAGGTGTCCCAAATCATTATTAATCAGAGAAATTCAAATTAAGAGAACTCTGAGATACCACTATATACCTGTCAGATTGGCTAAGATAACAGGAAAAGATAATGACAAATGTTTGAGGGGATGTGGGAAAACTGGGACACTGATACATTGTTGGTGGAACTGTGAATGGATCCAACCATTCCGGAGATCAATTTGGAATTATGCTCAAAAAGTTATCAAACTGTGCATACTCTTTGATCCAGCAGTGTTAGTATTGGTCTTATATCCCAAAGAGATATTGAAGAAGGGAAAGGGACTCCTATGTGCAAAAATGTTTGGGGCAGCCCTTTTTGTAGTGGCAAGAAACTAGAAACTGAGTGGATGCCCATCAATTGAAGAATGGGTGAATAAATTATGGCATATGAATGTTATGGAATACTGTTGTTCTGTAAGAAACAACCAGCAGGATGATTTCAGAGAGGCTTGGAGAGACCTACATTAACTGATGCTAAGTGAAATGAGCAGAACCAGGAAATCATTACACATGGCAACAACAAGACTATACAACAATCAATTCTAATGGAACAGGCTCTCTTCAATACTGAGATGATTCAAACCAGTTCTACTTGTGCAGTGACAAATGGAGCCATCTACTTTCCGAGAGAGAACTGTGGGAACAATGTGTGGAACACAACATAGCATTCTTATTGTCTCTTGTTGTTTGCTTGCATTGTGTTTTCTTTCTCGGTTTTTCTTTTTCTTCCTTCTTGATCTGATTTTTCTTGCACAACAAGATAATTGTATAAATATGTATACATATAATGGATCTAATATGTATTTCAACATATTTAACATGAATTGGACTACCTGCTAGGTAGGGGAGGGAGTGGGGAAGAAGAAGGGGATAATTTGCAACAAAAGGTTATGCAAGGGTCAATGTTGGAAAAAAAATTATCCATGCCTATGCTTTATGAATAAAAAGTTTTAATAAAAAAACAACAAGAATGAGATTCTAAAGAAAGTCATCAAGTGACCTGTTCTTTTGTTATTTTTATTAGCTTAAGAACTGTACAATGTAAGAGTTATTATGTATTTCCACAAAGACTGCTTTTGATTATTTTGTGATTTGATTTGCTTGCTAACTTGCCACTAAATATCATTCAATGAAGATAATTTCACTTAACATTAATTGAGCTGGATTCTAGATTCATTCCCCTAAATGACATTTAAGAGACTTAGATTCAAATTCAATTTTCCAGTGCTTAGTACAATGCCTGACACATAAAATATGATTAAATATTTTATTGATTGATTATTGATGGATTGAATTTCCATCTCTGGAACTAATTAGTTTTGTGACTTTGGAGTTGTAAATGATTTATTGTTTATCCAATCTAATTTCTGAGGTTATATTAAGAATCAAGTAGGACAAATATGTGAATGTATACATAGAAATATAAAGCACTATTCTTATAAATATTATGGTTTTTAACTTTGATTTGATTAATATGTAAATACTCCGATATTTCTATATGTAATCCTTTTACTAATGGGGCTCACAATAAACCAATGTCTATCATTCCTGTAAAATGTTTGACCATGGTTGTGTTCCCAAGGATTTGTTTTGGGGATTAACTCAATATGCTGTGGGTCTTTCTTAAGTCTTTTTTGACATTGTATGGCTATTAGTGAAATGTGTGAACTGTTGTTTAAGTGTTTATTATCTAACCTGTCTGATCCTTGATAACTACTGGATAGTTACAAATATTTGATCCTATCATCTACATGCTGACTAACACCATCTCCTTATGTGCCTGCTGTCATTGACCTACTTCTCAACTGAACTACTACCTTCTATATTCAGCATAGCTGGATCTTCATATCTATAACTTCCAGAACCCATACCCCCAGACTCTGGATCTTCATATCTATAACTTCCAGAACCCATACCCCCAGACTCTAGAGAAAATTAATCCATTTATCTTTGGAGCTTTCTCCATAGAACCTGATAAAGTTTATTGGTGACTAGATCTGTACAAACTAGTCCATTTAGCTCATATTTCCACTGGCTGGTTCTAGATACTAGGCCATGCTTCAGATTAAGGCAGCTAAATGAACAGCTGTAAAATTGGGACAATAAAAAACAAAAGCCCTCACATGGTTGTTTTGAGCATTAAATAAGATATTTATAAAGTGCTTAGCCCAATTTTTATGCTATAGTGAGTGCTATATAAATGCTCTCATCCCACCTTCAGTTTAGCATCCCAACCATTTACACATTCAAACCATCTCACCATCTGCTTACTTTCAGATACCACTTTCTTCAACTTCCATTTCTAGTTTTTCAGATAAAAATCTCTTCCTTGCCGTCACTTTTATATGTGTGTTATCTTTTATTAAAATATATTCTCTCCCTCTTCCTCTTTTTAAATTGAATATTTATATAACATGTTCTGTGGCCCTATTATCTAAGAACAAGGATACCATATCTCTCCTTCAGTGTTCTAAATTTCCCAGAGTGATTATGGTGTTTTTCTTCTCTATGCCTATCAGCTCAAGTTTTCCACCACTACCACCACCACTCCATTCCCCCATTAGCAAGAGATCCAATAATCCCTTCAACCACTTAACAACATCATTTAGTTTTTACACAGGAATATTCACTTCAAAAATGTAGAAGGGTCAAAAGTACCAATCAACTCCTATATAATATTTATCCCAGATTCTTAACCTCAAAATGGTATTGTTTTTAGATGAATCTTTATTTCAATTTTTGTAGACATGGGTCCAGAAGTTTGCTCGTAGAGCTCAAACCCTGCTTTTCTATTCACTGTTTCCAGATTAACTAAAATACCAAATTCAATACACCTAGACTAAAACCTGGGTTCTAGAATGCTAGATGCCAGAGTGCCTCTGCATAATTTTTCAAACCTGTTGGGTCACGAAGCCACACTTTCTTTGTCTAGACAAGAAAAGAACAAATAAAAAGATCAAGGATTTAAATGTGGCATTATATGACCTCAAAGAGAAAGAAGGTCCTTTAAGGCCATATGATTAAATGTCATATGTGACCAATAAAGCAAAATCAGATGGGACAAGAAGGAAATATCTGAAGGACTTTTAAAAAAGTGTCTAAAGCTTATCTTAGGGGCTCTTTTTCACCAAATAATTAACACTGTGGAAAGAGTTTTACAATGTATGTAGATGCTGCAAAGTCTCTCCAAGGATATTCCCTAGAAATCACAAGCTCCTCAAAACATAGCATCACCCAAATGAACAGTATATATGACCTGAGCAAATTTATATATATATGACCCATAATTCCATTTCATCTATATTCTTGGCTCTAAACATAATGCTTGACACTCAACTAGCACCTAATGAATTTCTCATTCCATTACCTCATTTATTCATTCATTCATTCATGGAATTAGACTTCATTCTATGTGAAAGATCTATCTCTTTTTTCTATTCTTAGATATTTTTGATGTCATTCATTGATTTTCAGCCATCAAGATAACTATTTGAGTGAGAAACTAATGACAAAAACAATCTATAACTATCTGAAAATATTTTTTTTTAAAAAAGAATATTGGTTTCATGTCAATAATGTCTATTTCCTCTTAAAATAAGAAGAAAAAGATTCTTATCATTTATCATTTCTGAAATATTTTTTTCAGTAGGATGACAACCAAAACTGTATCAAATGACACTAGGAAAAAGCATAGATGTACTCTGTCTTATCCTTGATCACATCTAATTTCATAGAAATAAAAACTATTCACACTAAAGGGTTCTTGAAATTGATTAAATACTTTTGCTTGACTTTGGTCATTCATAACTTTCAGCCATCATTTATCACTACATATGCTGCAAAACAATGGAGATTATTCTTGAAATACACTTATTTCCACTTTTAGGTCAATCATCAAAATTTGGATTAATTTTGAAATTCTTTACATTCTTAATATGTTTTAAATGAATTTTAATAACATCCAAATTAACCCTTTAAGTTTCATTTTTGAATACTTAAAACATCTGTCACACTAAACATTAAAATGACAATATGCCTAGCATTCAGCTTTTCATATATAAGTTACAGGGAACTGTCAAGTAAAGATAATATACAGTATGTGCTTTAGAAAATCATCAAAGTGTGGCTGGAAGGATTGAGCTATGTTTCAAGGTTTTAACTATTTTAAACAAATATCAACAGCAATATTTGTATGGTAAATTAGAAGTTAATTTTTTACTATACCTCTAAGTAATTACAATGAAGTGATACTATATTTAATGGACCATAGAATAATACATATTTAACATATTAAAATTCTAAGTATTTAGGATTGAATAAGCACATAGCATTGGATAAGTATTTAGAATTGAAATTCTAAATATTTTCTAAGCATGATTCAACAATCACTCCAAATTATACAGAACCACAGGGTTTGAAAGGACATCAGTGGGACATCATAGGCTAACTAATTCAAATGATATCTGATAAAAGTCAGATGCACTATAAAGTTAATGATCATTTGACATTTCTTTGCACTCATCCAATGAAGAGTGTCTTCCAAAGCTGTAACCATACCAGTACCCTCTGTCCCTCTGATTAGAGGCCAGAACCACAAACTCAGACTTAATTTAAAGAGGGCAGAGAAGAGAGACATATTGTCTGACATCTCCTCATTTTTCAGCTGATTATATTCAATTTGAACATCTTTGACTTGTCTGACTGGAATCATTATGGATTTCTTTGTCTTCTCCACCATGCCATAGATATGAAAATCTTTTCTGCTTTATTTTTTTTTTTTCAGCTTTCTTATGTGTGTGTGTTGTATCCCATTAGATTATAATCTTTTGGGGGATAGAAACTATTTCTTTTCTGTATTTGTATTTTTAGTATTTAGCACAGTGCATGGCACATAGTAGGTACTTAATAAATGTTTATTGAGTATTGATTAATTTCACAATTAAATAGTTATATTAAGATTTTTTTATATTGAGTTCATTTTTTTTCTTTTTAACTGCCAAATTAAGTTGTGTTTCAATGGTTCTTTAGCTCTTTGGGAAGGAAAGAAGGGTGTTTAGAATCCTTTCAAGGGAGCAAAAGAATTTGCAATCTCCTAACTCTATAGAACATACAAAAATATTAATCAGGATTAAGGGAAAATCAGTGTAACATTTTGTGGGATACCAATAAGGTAATATATTTTATTTTAAAATAAAATATGAAAAGTAAATTATTCATATTGTTTAGAAATAAAAAGAAACCACTTGAACAAGTATCAACAAGACTAAAGAATGTCATGAATAATTTGAAAGCTACCTTTGGATTACATTTTGTGAATTATCATAAGACTAAAATTTCATCCATATTTTAAAGTTCTAGTAGTAATAAATTTGCCTCAAAAGATATTTATAATCTATTAATTCCAATGAATATAAAAAATTGAATATTAGTTGTAATGTTCTGGTTAGCTTTCTGGAATTCTTGGGACCATCCTTGTTTTCAGCAGAGTAATCACAATGAGAATAGTCAGGGATAAAGCCCAAAGATGTTTATCATCTCCTTCGCAGTCTGTCTCCTTCTCCTGGGGCCTGGCTAGCTTTCTGGAGGCCCTGTGGAATGGGTCTTGGTTTCAGTGGAGGAAATGCAGGAGACAGGAGAGCCACCAGGAAGCTGGTCAAGTCTTCTCTCTCAATTCCACTGAGTTAACACCTTGTTGTAGGATTAAATCATACAGAGTTCCTGCCCTTAACATCTCTTGATTATTTTTGTTTTAGAACATAGGTGGTCATGCCCTCCCTAACTTCTCAGAAAAGGGGGTGAAAACAGCAAAAAAGGAGGTGATCATGCCTTCCGTGACATCTCAGGAAAGGAGATGAAAACACCAAAGGGAAGGGAGTCAAACCAAATCCTCTTAATGGGTTTCTGAAGGGTCTCACTGAAGGGTATACATAAATCCATTAACATTGGAGATATTACACAAGAACATAGTACTATAACATAGGCTAGTAGTGATGTAACAAACAACATGATTCAATATGAGGAATTGTACATGTCCATAAGGCCACCAGGACTGTCTATATCTTGAAGTCTGTCTCCCCTCCCAAATCTCTTAGCTCTTATATACTCTATTAAAAGTACATCATCATAGATGTCAATCTTGTAGAATAGGTGTCAACTTGTAGAACTGTACTAAATACTAGAGAATCATTATCTTAATTCTACTCAGTTAACACCTTGTGGTACAATTAAATCAATCATAGAGTTCCTACACAATTAGTCATAAAATGTTTTATATGTATAAATGCATAATCAAACTATAGCACACTGGTTTACTTTTTTTTTTAATTTCTGTTCTCTCCAGTCTTTCTTTTTTTATTTGTTTGTTTTTTCTATTTCTATTATTTAGAATTATTTTATACCAGTCAATAGTGATTTTTCTAAGAAGAATATTTTATTTTATCTCTTTTGGAAAAATAAATGTGACACTATTAAAATATTTTCTAATATAAAATTCTGAATTTTAACATTCTGAGAAATGGTGAAATGAGAAAAAATAAAAGATGTGTTCAAATTTTATTTCTGAACCTTCATACCTGTATGAAACTTAGACAAATCATATAACCTCTGTGATTCTCAGTTATGTCATCTGTAAAAATGAAGGATTTGAACAAGATAGCTATTGAGTGGCTTAAAACATAGCTTCTTCAATATAGAACTACACCCTCCATGGCATGCTTTCATTTTATTCTTCACCTCTTCCTAATTTTTCATCAATGACTTTGTTTCATCTTTATAAATCTCCAGTTTATCTATCTCATTCTTATCATATTTGGGATTCTCATAACATAGGAAAGGAAGACATGTCCAATTAAAATCAAATGATATTAATCATTATAAGTGGGCAAAACCATTATTTTATAGCTTTTATAAGCATATATTAATTCAACACTACTGAGTTGTCAGGAGTTTCCAAGCTAAGGATGCTCAAAGCAATTTATTTAAAAGAAAAATGAGCTGTTTGCTAACCTGGAAAATGTTTCACATCTTTCATTTTTATGTTTTAATTATGCAATATACGGCTACATATACTTTTATTAGAAGCTTTTTATGCTTTTGTAATAGAAGACATGGCATCTATATAATTTCTTTTTGCTCCTTAGCCTTCCCTCATAATGACTTCAAATGTTACACAGATATTATTTTATTCATCCTATGGGATTTTAAATTTATGCTATTTTGCATATATGTCATATGGAATACTAAACAACAAATGTTTAATCTATGGATGCTTTATTCAGATAGCACTATTATATTTTCCAACTTTGTATTAATGCCTGTCAAAAGTGTGCCTTAGTTGATGTTAGTTCAGATGGTATAATCACTAATATAAAAATATCCCCTAACATGTGGGAGGTATAATATTACTCTTCCCCTTTCCCTTCTCAGTCTCTGGAAAGGGGAAGAAGATTAGGTTTACAGTTTATATCTGTTCTCGTTAATCTCATAGATTAATAAAATCACAGATGCATTTTCAATTTCAAAACCCAATTCAAGCTCAAGTCCTTGGACTTCTGGATTTTTGTAACTGACTAAATCATCCTGCCTGTAATCCTGACTTCAAGGTAGCCAAGGCTTGAACTCCCTTACTATGAATAACATCTCTTACATCTGAAAAAGCAGAAGACAAACAATACAGAACAGACAAAGCCATGTTGCTTTCAGTAGAAAAGAGAGGAAACAGAAGAAGGCAAGTCCTTCCCTTCTTGCCCAGTTCAGTTGATGGCATCCACACTGTGGGTAACTTGGATCTTTATCCTCTGTACTCAACAGGTAAGAGTAGGCCAAAAGAGGTCAGGAAAAAAGAAAACAAATGATTTAGCCTCAGCAGTTTTAAATATTCAGACAACCTGGTTGAATACCTCTTTTACCCAATAAGACTGACCATTCTTGAAGTCCTTCCAATCTATCCTGAGCTGGAGAGTGGTTTCATTCCATCAGATTTTATTCAGTGGCTTGGTTTCATGTGGTTTTTTGAGGGAAACTGGAAGAGCTGAATCAGCTTTCTGGCTTTATTCCATCATCTTGGCTCCACCTCCCTTAAGTCTAGGTTTCTTTGATCACTCATCCTGGCTGTCTCTTGGTTAGTTTATGAGTAAAAGTGTAGGTGATAATTCTTAAACACAATTACTATGAATACATACATATTTATAGATATTTACTGGATCTTTGGTTTCATTGAAAACAAAAGTGCTTCCTACTTTCTAAAGAGCATGTAGTCTTAGAAAATTTTCTGGTATACTAAAACATTAGATAAATTTCTCAGGGTCTGGCAACAAATATATGTCAAAGAAGAGATGTGAATAAAATTTTTGACACTATCTGTAATGTTCTGGTTAGCTTTCTGGAGGTCTTGGGACCAGTCTTGGTCTCAACAGAACAATCACCACGTGAATAGTCAGGGATTTAGTCCAAAGTCTTTATTATCTCCTTCACAGTCTGTCTTTTTCACCTGGGGCTGGGCTAGCTTCCTGGAGACCTTCAGAATGTGTCTTGGCTTCAGTGGAGGAATGAGGGGGCAGGAGAACGACCAGGAGCTCCCAAGATGGAATTTCTCTCATCTCAGTGGAGAAGTAAAGGAGACAGGATAGCCACCAGGGGGTCTTTATGGTCTTTATCTTCTAGTCTGTCCCCCCTACCATATCTCTGAGCTCTTATATACTTTATTATAAGTACTTCTCCAAAGTTACAGCTCTCTACAACTATCTACTATAGCACAGTGAGTGTCCCAAAAAATAATGCACATAAATATGTCCAAATTCAGTGAATTGCTGGATACACAGTAGATACTTATTAAATGTTTATTGGATTGGATTAGACCCATTTATAAATATGAGGTATATAATATCAAGGATATTTACTGTCAGATCTATAGTTTCCAAAAAAAATTCTAACAAGTGTTTTTTACAAATAATCTTTTATAAAAATCAAAAAGCTTTTTATTTCTTCACTTTTTAAACTTTTAATCATGCTTTAATTATACAGAACAATTTATAAGCAAATTTGCTTATAATCTAAGGAGGAAATTTGGCAAGTTTGAAAACTTTTACTTAGAGTTTATGTTCTATTATAAAATCCAATTATTTATCCATTATAACATTCAATGGTATTTATAATTTTGGCAAAATCAGTTAACTTCCATAAACATTATTTTCCATATCTGTAAAAGGGTATACGATGAAGCTGTTGTAAAAATAAAATAAATCAACTTTTGATTAAATTCAAGATTTATTATGTTTATATAGTACACTATGTTCAGACATAGGAGAAGAACAAAATTTGAGTATTATATGCTCTCTGTTCTTCACAGAACTTACCTACTACTAGGGGAATGGGACATATTCAGAAATGATTCAGAATTTATACTCACTTCAATGATTCCAGGTTTTGTAATGTATAAACATACCTTTTACTATCACTTTGTAACCTCCATTAATGCTGTTAATTATTCTTGCTATGTCTTAGATGAGGTTCCTCTGTGCTTTGAACATAATAAGTACATGATAAATGTTTAATAAATGTTTTTGGAATTGAATTAGCCATAATTATTGAAAACATTTATCACCTGGTACCTAATTTTCCTTTGATTATTCTCTCTCAGCTTACCTCTACTGTCAGAAATTAGCACATGGTTTCCTTTTGCCTTGTATACAAAACCTGTTCAGTTTTGTAGGATCTAATGTAGATCTAATATAGAGTGTGTTCTTCTTACATAGAATTGAAAACCCTAGGTAATGTCCATTCCTGAGGAAGCTAAATGGCTCAATGGAGTGAATGCTGGAGTCAGGAAGAACTGAATTTAAATCTGGATTTAGACAGTGGCTCATTTAACCACTCTTTGCCTTAATTCCCTGGAGAAGGAAATGGTGAACTATTCCAATATCTTTGCCAAGAAAAGCTCATGGACAGTATTGATGTGCTATGATTCATGAGATCACAAAGACTTGGATATGACCAAACAATAACAATAATCTTCCATTCCAAGATAGGTTATTGAAGCAAGACTTCAGTGAAGGTTATGGCTATATAGAGCTATATAAATGTGAAAATTTTTATAAATTACTGTTGGTCTTCATTCTGTTCTAAAATATTAATATTCTAAAGAAATAAACATACATTAGATTAGTATGTTTGTAAGAATATATATACTCATACACATATATGTGTATGTTTCCAGGAATATGCTCCCCTTTGTTTGTTCTTACATTGCTGTTATTGCTATTCATTCATGTCTGACATTTCATGATCCCACAAACTATACTACTCATAGGACTTTCTTGGCAAAATTACTGGAGTGGTTTGCCATTTTCTTCTCCAATGACTTAAGATAAACAGAGGTAAAGTGAGTTGCCCTGGGTCACATAGTTGGTAAGTTTCAGAGGCTCAATTTGAACTCAGCTCTTCTGGAATTCAGGCCTGACACTCTACCCACTAAACCATTTAGTTGGCTTCAGTTCATACATTAGGCCATCAAAATTATAAAGAAATAATTAGTCTAGACATTCTTTTAATTAAATCATAGATTACAATAGAAACTATATTTGAAAGGTGTACTTTTGAATAGCTCTAATTGTTAGGAATATACCCCATTTATCCAAATTTAGTATGCTTTTCTAGAATTTCCAACAGTTGCATCACAATCTAATTTATTGTTTCTCATATGAATGTATTCTCTTTATTTATAATATTGCTGTCTTCCTTTTGTATACCTATCTAGAACTGCCTGCTAATCACAAAACTTATTCCCAAAGTCTTACTGATAGTTGAAATCAAATTTTACTTCTTTCATCAGCATGTCTGGTCAATGTGTTTTATGAATCTGAGACCATAGTTTTTGTTGCTGGCTTCATTCATGAATTTGTATCACATAAATTCCTACATGTGTTGGCACTTATGGTCCTTAGATTGCAGTTATTTCATACACAGTTCTTATTTAGTAAATGTAATTTGTTAGATACATATTTTTGCCTTGTCTCTTTGTGTTTAAATTATAATCCACTTGATCAGTTTTTCCAGAGCCCAGGAAAGTATTATTATATCTTATTATAAACCTCCATCTATTTTCAAGAATATGTCATTCTAATACTTTAAACCATAGTCCAGAAAATAAAATCCCATTCCCAGAAGACATCTTCTTTTTTTTCCCTTTCTTTTTTTATTATAATTTTTTATTGACAGAGCATATGCCTGGGTAATTTTTTTTTACAATATTATCCCTTGCATTCACTTCTGTTACAACTTTTCCCTTCCCTCCTTCTGCCCCCTCCCCTAGATGGTAAGCAGTCTTATACATGTTAAATATGTTACAGTATATCCTAGATACAATATATATGTGTGTAGAACCAAACAGTTCTTTTGTTGCACAGGGAGAATTTGATTCAGAAGGTAAAAATAACCTTTTTAGGTTTCTCTTGAGTTTTTGTAGATCAAATTTTTGTTTAGTTCCAGTTTTTTCATCAAAAATAAATGAAATTCATTTATTTCACTGAATGTCCATCTTCTTCCCTAGACAAAGATGCTCATTTTGGCTGGGTAAGTTATTTTTGGCTGCATACCAAGTTCCTTAGCCTTTCAGAATATTATATTCCGGGCCCTTCAATCCTTTAATGCAGATGCTGCTAGATCCTGGGTAATCCTTATTGTGGCTCCTCTATATTTGAATTGATTTTTTTCTAGCAGCTTGCAGTATTTTTTTCCTTCATCTGATAGTTCTGGAATTTGGCCATTATATTTCTTGGTGTTTTGATTTTAGGGTCCCTTTCAGTAGGAGATTGATGAATTCTTTCAGTTTCTATTTTACCCTCTGTTTCTGTAACTTCTGGGCAGTTCTCTTTGAAATTTTCTGGAAAATAGCATCCAGACTCTTTTTTTCATCATATTTTTCAGAGAATCCAGTAATTTTCAGATTGTCTCTCCTAGATTTATTTTCCAGGGCTGTTGTTTTCCCAAGAAGGTATTTGACATTTTTTCCATTGTTTCTTTCTTTCTTTTTTTTTTTTTTGGTTTTGCTTGACTGATTCTTGGTGTCTCCTTGAGTCATTCAATTCTATTTGTTCAATTCTGATTTTAAATGAAGTATTTTCTTCGCTTATTTTTTTATATCTTTTTCTAATTGTCCAGTTGAGTTTTTGAGTGAGTTGTTTTGTTCTATGGATTTTTTTTCCATTTCGCCAATTTTATTTTTTAGAGAGCTATTTTCTCTTTCCAATTCACTAATTCTGCTTTTCAAAGATTTGATTTCTTTATCCACTCTGTCTTTAAATGAGTGGGATGACTTATCCAGACTCTCTTGCCAAGCTTCTCTTTCCTTTTCCCACTTTGCTTCTAGCTCTCTTGTGAGACCCTTTTTTAATTTCTTCTATGAGAGTCTGTGTTGAGGACCAGATCATGTCCCCCTTTGGGGATTCATCTGGAGTCCCCAAAGGGAACTATCTCATCTGGAGATAGTCTGTTTTTGTCTCCTCAGGGTTTAAAGTCTGCTTTCTATCCATATAAAAGCTATCAATAGTTAGAGTGCAGTTTAAATTTTTGCTCATGTTGTCAAAGAAAGCAAACTAACAAGAAAAACAAATGGTCTACTTTTTTTGGGAGGGGGAGCAGGGCTGGATGGTATTACCTAACTTCCTCTACAGACTTTAGAGGGCAGCAGCAAGGCACTAGCCTGACAGTAATGACTGCACTGCATCTGTGCTCTGAGACTCTGAGAGCATGCTGAGACACTGTGGGTGGGTGTGGCCAAGTCCTGAGAAACCCTAGCTTTTTGGGGTTATAGTCTTCACCCCCTGTATTTTTAGCTTCTCTGCTTGTCTACTGGCTTGCTTCCAGGCAAAGTAGCCAACACTGTGTTAAAGCTCTTTCCACAGAGATGGCTGAGATCATACCCCATCCCCCTCAGGTCTGTTCAGCTGTGAGCTGCCTGACTTGTTCTGTCTGCTTTGCTGCTGCTGCCCCTTCAGTCTGCGCCCAATCTAACCGTCCCCATCTTCGAGCAAAAAAAGACCTTTTCTGGTGAATTTGGAGGATATCTTCTCTTGGTAATTATTTGTGTTTTTTTTTTTTTCAGTCAAGCACTATTTCTGAGGCTTGTCATGAAATAAATTATTCTAAGAGAAAACACAGCACTTAAGTAGATGTGTGCATCCTCTTCACCATCTTGGCCTGAGATTGGTCTGAGATTTTCAGCATCTTCTTCTTAACCAGCTCTTCACTTTCTATTATGCCTTTGGCATCTCCAAATCCTGATCTTCAATGAAGGGCAAAGATGAAAATATCCTTTATTCCTCCAAAATTTTCAGTTTCTTGCAAAAGGACTCTCTAATCACTAGTAATACTTTTTTGATTACATTTAGCACCATCATTTCTCCCTATATAAATCTTCATAAATAGATGACATAAATCAATCATCAGATTTCAAAGTTATTGGAAAGTTTACAATTAAGACCAATAAATATGTATTATGAAAGCAAAAGAATACATGATTCAGTACCACTTCAAAAAGGAATCATCAATCTTCGCTACATGTCTTCTTTCTCTGAACTTTAATACATAATGTCTAACCTACTGGCATTCATAGATTCCCATCATTATGCCACTGAATACATACTTCCAAATTCTCAGAAAGTACAATTCACTACTCTTTAGAGAGGTTCATATCTATTACTTGGATCTGATTCCTCATTGATACTACTTTACTTTTCTATTCTACATCATATTCCATTTTCTTACCTATTAGAACATTAGAATTCCTTTCAGATTCTTACCATCAACATTTTTTAAACAATAAACTTCATTCTCTTTCAGAATCAAAACAAATGAGAGATGTTTCTTGAAGTCTTTCAACTTCTCTATAAGGAGGAAGAACTAGCTGTATTTTCAGCCAAAAAATAGCTGTTAGGATATGAAAGAAAAAGTACGATTACATACTGAAAATAATTGTAAAATTCTTCTTGCACTCTGTCCTCACTAGAAGAAGAATTCCAAATCCTGAATACTCTGTCATTCTTGCTTTTGCCTATTTTATCTATTTTCCCTGGCAAACTATTCAGGCTTTGCTTACCTTTGTTTTTTTGTTTTTCTTTCTTTTTCTCTCTGTCTCTCTCTTTTGTTTCTTTATCTTTCTCTCTTTATTTTTTTTTATCTTTCTTTCTCTCTCTCTTTCTTTCTTTCTTCTTTCTCTCTCTCTTTTTCTTTCTTTCTCTCTCTCCCTCCCTCCTTCCCTCCCTTCCTTTCTTCCTCCCTTTCCCCCTCCTTTTCTTTCTTTCTTTCTTTCTTTCTTTCTTTCTTTCTTTCTTTCTTTCTTTCTTTCTTTCTTTCTTTCTTTCTTTCTTCTTTCCTTCCTTCCTTCTTTCTTTCTTTCTTTTTCTGTCTTTCTTCCTTCCTTCCTTCCTTCCTTTCTTTCTCTTTATCTCTCTCTATTTCTTTTTTTTGTTTTCTCTTTGTTTCTTTTCTTCCTTTTTTCTTTGTTTCTCTCTCTTCTTCCCTTCCTTCCTTTCTTTCTTGCTTTTTCTTTCCTTCTTTCTTTCTTCTTCCTCATTTTCTTCTTTGTGTTCTCCTTCTGTTTCCCCTCCCTCCAGTCTTCTTCCCCTCTCCTCCTATCACACTTTACCTCCTTTTTCTTCCCAATTTGTTCTTTTTCTTTTCTCCTCTTTCTCCAAGCTTATGGATAGACATGTAATGCTATGGCATGGCACCATTTTGTTTCTCTTTTGTCCCATATTCTTAATACTTGACCAGTCTACAACTTTTATATTGCTAATTTAACTACTAAGATATTGAAGTATGGATATATTCAATATTCATTTTATTTTCAGTAAACCTAGCTTGACTCAACCACCAACTAGACAATAATAATAATAATAATAATGTTGCTATTGTTGTTATTATTCTATTGCTAATTCACTCCAATTTATTTTCTACTCAAGAAAGACTCAGTTATAGATTTCATAGTACAGAGTTCAATGATTCCTTCAACCATACTCAATATGGAATTCCTGTCACAATATATCCAAAAAATGATTAGTCAGGATCTATTTGAAGATATCCAATCAAGGGCTAACCACTATCTTCCTGGTAGCCTATTGCTTTACACAGACTTCTAATTGTTAGGAACCTTTTCTTTTACTTCTACATAATTTCTAGCCCCTGTTCTTGTTTCTTCTAGTAGGCTTGAATAGAACAATTATAAACTATCTTCCAGACAAAAATATTTCAAATATATGAATACATCTGTAATGTCTCTTCTGAGTCATCTGTTATTTAGTCTAAACATTCCAAACCCCTTTATCTAAGCCTGTGTACTGTACATTCAAGGCCCTGTACCATCTGGATTATTCTTCTCTAGACTTAGTACAGTGATTTGCACGTAAAGACATATTTATATTTACTGAATGTTGGGATATGAATTTCAGTCTTGGCTGATGAACCCTATATCTTAACTTCCAGAGAAAGAAGTCCATGACTTCCAGAGTTATATCAATTCTCTTGTCTTAAGAAGTATCAATTTATCTAACTAATTCAGTACTATAATAATTCACCAGAATTGATAATTCTTTTATACTATTGAGTCACTGAAATTAAAATTGCCCCTCTCTTACATATTACAATTCTTCAAAGAGCAAGAATTCAATTAAACATTGAAGTTAAGAGTTTGAAATCCAAAATCATTTTTTACCGAATTTGAATTATATTTGGAATTTTAAATTATCAAACTGAAATGTACTTTCAGATTATTTAATTGCATAAACATAGAATCATTGAATTTCAGAGTTGTAAAGGACCATAGAAAACTTCCGTGATAGGAATTCTTATAAATATTCATCAAGAATCTGCTTGAGTATCAAGGAGAGGAAAACCATAACTTGTCAAGAAAATTTATTCAATTTTGGGACCAATAAAATTTTTAAAATCCCCTGCCCTGCATTAAGCCTTAATTGACTATTTTATAATATCCATTCCCCTGTTTTCTATGAATAAACTTATCTTTCACCACATTATCTGTCAGAAAATATTTTAAGGTAGCTATCATATTCCTCCAAAATTTAATTTTTCCTGAGCTTAATATATCTAATGCCTTAAATATATTTAAATACAATGAATGCAATGCAGAGCCTTTCACAATTCCAATTGTTTTCCTCTAGACATTCTCTAGTTCGGCCATTCTCAATATATACTCAATGGCACTCTGCATGATGTCAAGACACTTTCAGTGAGTTTCAATAACAAAATCATTTTTATAATAATATTAAGACATCATTCACATATTAAAATGATACTCCTTTTTACAACTACATGTCTATATGAAACCAAATTTTCTTCAGCTCATTTAAGCAAAACACATTGTAGGAAGGCTGAGAATCTAGCTGGGCTATATTAAGGCATTAAAGATATATTTTTTTAAAAAATGTAAAACATGCCATATATATATATATATATATCCATTCATAATTTCCTCCTCTGGAAAAATAGATTTCATAAAAAAAAACATGTTAAGGTGCAATTGGTTTGTTTCTATTTGAAATTAATTAATAAATGTGTATATTGAACTATCATGTTTAATTTATGATAATTTCTAATAAGATATAGTTCATTTATTTAAAAACATTCTGAAGTTTTCTATGTTTTTAAAAATCTAAAGGGATCCTGACTCCAAAAAGTTTGAATTACTGCTCTAGTTTATCAATGTCCTTCTTAGATGATGGTACTCAAAAATAAAAATAATACTCACAATGAGGTCCGACAAGGGCAGAATACAATGAGATTAACTCCTCCCTATTTCTGGAGGTTATGACTTTCTTAATGCAGCTCAAAATTGCATTAGCATTTTTTGTCTGCCATATTATACTATTGACTCACATAAATCTCATACTCCCCTAAATCTTTCAGATTTTTTCAAACAAAGGCTATCTAACCTTCCTGATCTTATATTTGAGATGCTTTCTTTTTATTCTAAATGTAAGATTATACATTTACTCTATTGAATTTATCCTAGTAGACAATCCAGTTTTATGCAATCTGCCAATCTGATGAACTTACCATAATACCTTTATCTAAGTCATCAATAATGATGAAGATAATCAAACTCTTCTTGATAAATAGAGAAACAAAGGCACAGAAGTAAATTACTTTTTTTAAGATTTTACTTGGTACAATTTGTAAATTACCTTTCCTAAGATTGTTCTTTTCCAATTTTTGTACTCAGTTCTTTAACTAAGACCTCATCTGTGAGGCAAATACTTTTTCCATTGCTGTGATGGTATTCAATGGGATTTATTTAACTTGGAGAGGCAAATCTTGATTTAGTCCAAATTGTCTCTGATGCATTTTTATTTGTTAGAGCACAATTTTCCCATTGAGTGAATCTGGACATATATAACACTGAGAATCAACTTCACCCGCCTTTGGTTCTGCTGATAAAAGTGTTTTTTGTTCATAGTAATGTGACTCATGCAATGAATATTCTTAGATTTCATGGATATTAAAAAGAAAATAACCCATCAGTCTGACTGAAAGGAACTGTTCTTGTGTCAAATGTATCCATCCTTAGAGTTTAGACACTGTTTTAATTTAAAAGTTATTTATCATAGAATCTTCCTGTTGCTTTAATGAAACTATGTCTTAGCAATGCTTTTTATCCTGCCCTAGAGTAAAGTTACCTTTTTGTTAGAGGATAGACTTAAATCAGAAGGAAGGCACTGAAGTATTCTTCAAAGGGACTCTGTTTTCTAATTGCTCTAGAGATCTTTCATTTAAGGTATAGGCTCAAATCTGAAAGAGAATAGGTGCCTTTCAAAATGCAACTATCACAAGATTGTTAAGTGAGAAATAATAACAGTTAGGTATAATGGCAGAGACCAAAATGTGAGCTTTCGGCAGTTTTCAGATTTTAGAAGAAAGATGTTTTTCACTTTTATCATTCAATGCTTGAGAAGAGGTGGCTGATGGAGGAGGAGGGAAGCAAAAGAGAGTTATATCTGATAAGAGAGCTGGGAGAAGGGAATTAGAAGTTATCTAGAGCCTGCTATGTTTCCAGGACTATGCTAAGTATATACATACACACATATATATGTCTAGCTATCTTTCTACACACTTGTATGTTGATATTCACATGCATGTGAACAAATACATATATACATATATGTTTGTATATATCACATATGTTTGTGATACACACATACAAACATTCTCTAACTCATTTCATCTTCACAGCATTTCTGTGAAACAGGTACTGCCATCATTCCCATTTTATAGTTGAGGAAAGTGAGACAAACAAAAGTTAAGTGACTTGCCTGTAATCATACTGCTGGTTAGTATTTGGGGTAAGATTTGAACTCAGTTTTTCCAAGTCCAGGCCCAGTATTCTATTCACTTTATTATGTATCTTCTCATCAATCAAAAGGAAATGATTCTTGAATTCAATAAACAGACCTACAGTCCCATCTATAAAAAACTAGATATTAAATAATTTGATAGATAAAATTCTTACCATTGTTAAGATTTTTTGAGGGACTGATTAACAAATTTAATTTCAATATCAATTTAATATGTGTGATAGGTACTGTGATAATATCTTTAGGTATAAGACAGAAATGACAATTCCTTCCCTCTAAGTACTTGCATTCATCAGATAAGTATATTAAATTAATTGGGAGGAATTCACATTTGAGAAGATTCATGGCATATTAATTTAAGCATTAGACTTGAAGTCAATAAAACCTACATGCAAATTCTGTTTTAATATTGCTTATGTTATCTTGGTAGGTACTTGTCTAGTGTCCTTATGTATAAAATGAAGAGGCTAGACCACATATTTCCAACCCTAAAACTATGACACTATGGAAAACCTATGTAGAAGGTGGTACTTGAACCATTCTATGAAAAGAACTAGGGATCCCAGTGTTAAAAAAAATTCTAAGTATGGGGTATCTGTGCAAAAAAAAAAAAAAAAAAAAAAAAAAAAAAGGAGAAAAGATAAAATGTTGTGGAATAGCAACAATAGGGAGCACATTTTGGTTCCAGTATGGTATGGCAAAAGTATGTGTAGGCTGCATATGTGTATGTAAATTAAATATATGAAGTTAGCCTGAAAAGATAGATTAGAGCCAGATGGGTATAATTATTTTTCTCTCACCTCTAGGCTTTGTATCTCCTTAGTCCCTAAGAAAGAAAGGAAAATTAAATTTTTTTTTTACTTAAATCAGTTTCTATATGGCACAATCTCACAAATTTATAAGTTCAAGGCTTTACTGGGTTTGTAGTTTACATGTTTTTGTAGCTTCTCAGTACTTAACTGTGAGGCAAGCAGCAATATCCAGTCCAGAATCTTGCCTCAAAGGTCACACCTGGCTTAAACTCTCAGGATCCAAGAACACTACAATTTGCATCTAAAATTCTATAGAACAATTAAAACAGACCAAACACTAAGTCCAGTTTTTATGGCCAGAGAGCCATAAAGAGGGAAGAAGGTAGCTTTTTTATTCTCTCCACCAATATAGATCATGATGTACATGATATGCATGAATAATCCTTAAACTTCCATATATATCTGAAGGTAAGGAATGAGATTGTTCCAATCTGATGGTTTTAAAAAATAAAGTGTCATCTGACCATGTACCTAATTGAAAGAGTCTTTTCCCACCTAAGTGGAAGGGGAGTATGGGATATCTTCTCCTAATATCAGATCCCTAGCATCTGTCACATAAGCATCTACTTCTTAGATCTGGGAATGTACAAAAGGAGTACTTTTTGAGGAAGCCTTTTAAAGTAGAAAGAGAGTCACCAAGAAGAAAAATATTCTTTTGAGAGGAGGAAGAAATAAGAAGTAAAAGACATGTCAATGTACACAGAATTTGAAGATATTTATTTGCTTTGTTTGTTTTAATGCTTCTTTCCAGTATTTATTGGAAAAGGGTTAAAGGCAGAGGCAGGGGGAAAATGAAAGTTAATAGAGTTAAGTATCTTTATAGGAAGTTTATGAGAAGACAAATAAGCCTCTTAAAAGAAAAATGTGTGGTAAAAAGAAATTTTATGGGTCAGCAAATGTCTTTGTGGATATTTTATTGTGGGCATGCTAATAATGGACTTTCTAGGACTAGGTTTTTCTCTACAATTTAAGAGAGAAGACCAGAGAGTGTAAAGGATTCAAAAAGAGCTATATACAAAATAACTGTATGGACATATATGCATATATTGTATTTAACATATACTTTAACATATTTAACATGTATTGGTCAAGCTGCCATCTGGGGGAGGGAGTGGGGGGAAGGAGGGGAAAAATTGGAACAAAAGGTTTTGCAGTTGTCAATGCTGAAAAATTATCCATGCATATATATTGTAAATAAAAAAACTATAATAATGAAAAAAAACCAAAAAGAGCCATACAAATGATTAAAAAATTATAAATATAAAGGAAAATTGAGGAAATTCATGTTATTTAAACAAGAGAATGAAAATAATGTATTTTCTGTAATAAATGT